>NW_026999478.1:0-179999 GCF_037126465.1 Ornithodoros turicata | reverse complement strand
TTCATGCTGAGGTTCATCATTCTACACGTTTCGTAGGACTTATTGCTGTCGTCTGCTACGGGAGTCGTACATACGCTACTGCGCGTTCAGAAATTCAAATTTCCATCGTCCAATCGTGATGCGGATGGCTGGATGGATAACGGCCTTCCCTTTGCATCGGGCGGTAGCGTACGGCACCTAGCCCGTTAATATAAAAATAAAGTTACAAATTGGTTGAGTCATAAAGTATTTGGCATTTTTTGTATTTAGTATTTAATAAAATCCTATTAGTTATTTCTCTTCCTATGCCACCAGTCATTCAATCGAGATTTGGTCGCCGCCATCGCGTCTTGGTCCACCCCTCCCCGTTATTTTCAAAACCGAAGGTCTCGCGTGTCCCACAGCTCAACGCCCTCTTTTGGTGACGGGTTGAGTCCCCTACATCTCAGATGACATGTTCCGCTGTTTCATCCTCCCCCTCTGTGCACCAGCTACATCTTGTGTCGATATCCCGTTGGAATTTCGCCGTAATGAGTTTTGGTCCGTAACAGACCCGTTCTTGCCTCAAACAATAAAGTGCTCCCGTACGAATTATTACAAACAGTTTCTCCATCTCGGTCTTTCCTTCACTGTACATCTGTGAGCTGGTTTCCCCTTGATACGTTCCTGTCATTTTCTTGTCCCAGCTTCCATTACCCTGGTTCTCGTACTCTTCTTTTCCTCCTCTTTGGTGCGTGTAAGATATCTGGCTGTAAGCATTCTCATTCTCCTCCCCCACTGAGTGTCAATATTTTGAAGGTACTATTATGTTTTTATACGTGTATTGGAAACGTGCATGCGAACGATTATGTGTAGTCAACGTCTGTCCAGCGAAAGAAATATCCGCGTTTATAAAATTCATGCTTGTATTCCGAGTCTGTTTCGTCTTACGTAGAGAAAAAGCTTACTATGCAACACTACATTGTAGGTATCTATCTATATATTGCCTAATTGTCCCGAAGCTGCTGCGCCGGTGTGTCATTGCATCACTTTCGCGGTAAACCCAAGCATCGTTTGCGTTCCAATTCAGAATTTGCCATAGTACAGTGAATGCCGTTGTATGGGACACATGCAGAACAATCCTGATGAAATAAAAAGCAAGCGCGATAAGGATCCGTTGCGTCACCTCCTCCTCCTGCCGACAGCAGACGCCGCCGGTCGTCAGAAGCTGTGCCGGAGGACAATATTCCAGCTGCCTCTGACTGCCGCTCTGGAGATCAGAAAGTGGTGACATGGCACCAGAGAGCGGTGACGTTCCCTGACGCCTGAGCTCAGCCGGCAGAAAACTGACTCGCGTGAATACAGAGTAAGTGTGATCTCTGTCCCGCAGAGTTCATCGAGAGCAGGAAGCTGCGGTATCACAAGCGGAAACCCATGAGCGACGGGCCCTAGTAGTGCTATCCATGTCCGGCAGAATTCAGCCACTGCGCAGACCTGGTGCAATACAAGCGGACACACATCGACGAGTGTCTCTGTGCTATAAACTTGAGGTAGAGCACAAACCTCCAGGGTTGCTGTAAGTGGACCTTTTGGGCATGAGGAAATGCGACCTCTCTCCTACAGAGTTCAGCCACGGCACAAACACACACCAGCCGGATGACCAGCAGATCACTGACCTGTGGCCTAGTAAGTGAGCACAACACACCTGGGACAGGAGCTGTACAAGTGCTGCCGATGATTTTCTGTTGGGTGTCCTCAACCTCAACACAGATGGAGAAAGGACATCAGGAAGGAGTGAGGGGCAGGGGGTTTGTTATACGTCCTGGACCGAGTTCAGGGCCCAATAAAGCACAGATGTCCTTTAGACGTCCAGAGGATGATTTGATTAGGACATTTAGTGTGTCCATAAGATGTCCGGATATGTCCAGTATACGCTGAAAAGACGTACAAATCAAATGCTTGTCAAGATCACGTTGCGGAGGTGGATGTTTTTTCCCCTCTACTGCGTGTATGTCTGAAACACATGTAGAAATGTACGTCGGACGTTCTGTATACGTCTGCCTCAATACACTGTAGATGCCATGCATTATAACACCACGCAGGCTCTAAACTGCCAACCAGGGTTTATTTCGACGAATAAATTATTCCCCTTTCTTTCATTATTATCGTGACAAACACTGATCTATTTTTACTTTGCCCTTTTTTACTTATTTTGCAAAACTGATGAAATAAATAAATAAATCAACCCGAAGAACTTAAAAATACATATATGTGTATATTCTGCAAGATGTAACAACTTATAACCAACATGAGAGAACAGATGTTCTAAGGCTGGAAGAACATAGAAAGGACAAATACAAACAAAGCCTCAAATAGGCGATTTCAGATATTGCCCTTGTGCTCCGCACGGGGGCCCTCCGTCGCCCAAGTCACGCGCATCGCGCAATGCGTCGTGGGAAATGGTTTGCATTCGTGCTTGCCTGCCTGTTGCTCGAAGGAAGGAGGGAAAACCGAAACCGTTTGCGCTCTTCTTCTGTCTGACTCATGAAAACTAAATCCCAAGGTGCAGTGGGGCATTCGCAACACGGCGCTCTCTGGCGGGCCATCCATGCAATTTCTGAAATCGTCTATTGTGAAGATGTGGGTTCGAGTCCTACAGCTGGCTCACTTTTTCAGTGACTTTCATCTTTCAACTTATAACCAAACTCCCGAAAATTACCTCTTGTGTCACGAGCATCTGTCGTAGAATGCACTACAATTTGTTAAATACTGCCGGACTCTGGAAAACAGAGTTAATCTTATTTAGTTCATGAAAAAAATCGGTGCCTCAAGGATTTTATAGGCACAATTTCAATCCTGTACGAATCCTGTGCATTTCCGTCAGCTTTTCAATATCTGCTGAGCCTCCACAAGTTTCGATGACACGAGGAGCGGGTGCAGTAATCATAAGCCCACAAATTGCAATGATGTCATGTTCTGGAGAGGGCACTTGTATCCTAGCAACGACGCCGGCGTCTGGGGAGGTTCTCATGGTGAAGTCACGTGACGCTGATTGAAAGATGGGAGAGATGTTTTCTCCCTCCTTTGTGTTTTCACGATGGTCGGAGCGGCCGGAGGATATGTCACGTGGGGCTCCTCTGAGTGCAGAAAGTGCGCCCCCGAGGAGCGAAGTGCAACAACGTTGCCAGATGAGAGCCAGGCGCTCCGTTAGAGCCTAACATGACGTCAGAGTCCTTAATAATAACCATTTTCTCTAGCTTTCGGTTCACGTAGAGCCAAAATATTTGCAGGAATGTAAAGTGTGACAAGATTTCAGCAACATAACTGATAGGATTTTGAAGTCACGAGATTAGGTTCGTATAGTTGGTAGTGGCACTTTAATGACATGCCAGGAGTGGACATTGGAAGACACTCGATGGGCTCCCGATCTAAGATGACGACCCTAAGCGGCACGATGCAGCAGCTCGATGTAGAGTCACTAAACAGGGAGCAGAGTAGCGACACTCAGCCACGCCGACCAGCGAGTCCGCCATTTTGTATCAGGCGCGGCTGCGTCGCCTAGCAATGGGACGCCAATCTCCCCCTTCTTAGGTGAAGAAGAATGCGCAGTCGATCCAGCTCGCAACCCAGGAAGTACCCAGTTCTTGGAAGGAGAAACCACGTGACACGATCGGCCCAATCGCGGACACCGAACGGCGGCTCCGGCCGGCGAGGAAAAGGAATGCGATACTTTGTACCCCTATTTATAGTGACCCTAGCTCGATATGCTGCATGATACTTTTGTTGCCGACGGGGTACGTCAGTGGGGTACAGTCAGTTCAGCATCGGATCACTGGAAAGGGAAGTACGAAAACCGTTTTTGCTGCATGCGCGCTATCAAAGCTCTTTCACGTAGTCACCCAATGTCTCTAAAACCTCTCGTAAACCAAGCTTTGAATCAGGGTTCTTACGAGAGCATGGTTACGCTCACATCGGAGGTCAAGGCGAACCTGGAGTGGGAGCAAAAGTTTTCTGACGCTCCAGGCCCGGCCGGATGGGGTTTGTACGAGAGTACAGAAGTACAAGATATTCAGATGGACAGGCCGCTCCAAGGTTTGGGAGGCCCTAGTCTCGGGTCTATGTAATCGAACACCATCTCAGGGCCCCTGAAGCTGTGCGTTATTCCATAAACGCACAGTTAATGCGCAACCTGACCAAGGATCGCCGCGAGCTCCCGTGCCAAGGCTAATCGTAAACTTTATTGGGAACCTTGGCCTACCAAACATCTTTCACGTCGGTAGCTGCGGTTCCTCTCCAACTGGATCAAAGAGGAGAGAGCAGTCGCAGATACCATTCGAATGAGAGATGCAGTCAGTCCATTCGCCTGAATATGGAGCACTTCAGTGGTGGTCATGGTGTCCCACAGTGCGAACCCAGGCAATTGGTAGTGGAAGACCCCGGTAAACCATAGACATCCAGGAGATGTCCACCTGATATCCCAAATTGGATGTTTGGATATCTATCCCATGGATCATTGCAGAGAGCCCGTAGACGTCGCATGTATGTCCTGGCGACTATGGTTTGTCCCACTTTTTCCACATTCCACGAACGTCCCAGAGACGCAACTTCGGGATATTTGGATATTCACGGATCTTCTCAAACCTGCACATATTATTGCTATAAATGTTTTTTTTTTTCAGAATGTGATATGCTATGCAGTGGGGTGCCATACATTCTCATAAGATATGTAACAATTATATCTCTATAGAATCTTTTAACGCTTCAGAAGAAATTCCTGCGCACTTTAGAATAAATTATACTCAACTAGGGGCCTATTTGAAAAGCACAAAATAATTAAAATCCACAACTTGTACAACTACAGACTCTCGCTATGTTATACGAGAGCCGTAAAAAACAACCTCACATATTTTCTAACTATGAACGATCTACATTCTAAAAGCCACACGTACAATTATTGTCACCCAATATGTTACGTGGTACCACAATTTAGAACATCATATGGCCACCAAACATTACAATATAATGCAGTCAAGTTGCTCAATAGCAAGTACGAGCTATGTTTATTACCGAAAGGAGAATTGTTTGATTACTTCTATTTGATTAATAATGAACTCGTTTGGACACTATACTGGGGTATATTGCTCGTGTAATTGCGGAATGTCTTTTTTTTTTTTGTTCCTTTCGGTCTGTTCTTTTTGAGTTGCACCCTATGATTTTTACATAGGTTTCTAAATATGTTTATTATTGTGTATTTATAATGCTGCCGGGTGTTGGGGCCCTTGTTGAGTCCTTTAGGTTTTTTTTTTTTGTCCCAACTCCCATCCACGAGAGTTGTGAATAAAGGTTATTATTATTATATCAAAGATATATTATGGCGTTTTTTTTTTTTTTTTCACCATAAGCGTATTGCAGTACGGTAAATGGCAGCCAAATCGTCCATAATCCAAGGCGAATCCAGACTGCAGTTCACGTTTCACCATATGAGAGCGCGAGTAGTGGAAGTCTCGATGAACATAGTAGAAGCAGGCAAGCTAAGCTCAAGGCAATGTTAACATCAGTGGAAGTTTTGTACAAAAGGGATTTTATGTCACTTTTACGAGAAACCTGGACAGTGTTTGAATTTGCGCGGCATTTCGTAGAGCGCACGGGCATATAGCCTCCAATCAGTGGCGTAGCGAGACCTCCAAGGTAGGGGGGACTCGATACGAAAACTCGCCCCCCCCCACCCGCTGATCCTGGGTGCGACAACACACACATACTTGTGCACACCGCAAAATGCGCATAAAAAAAAGATTTGGGCGTTCACAATACGATTACATGTAGGCTGTCATGACAAATGAGGCGGTGTCACGGGATTTGAAGTATTTTGAAAAGCTCTACTTTAAAAACCATTCAAGAGTGCTGCTTAGATAGACGCCATGGCCTGCAAGAACTTTCGCTATCGTCACACTGGTCCCAACGTATATTATTTTCTCCTCGGATCGCACGATTTGCGTTGGTCGGTCCGTGGCAGGTAGGGGGGGCTCGAGCTCCCCCTAGCCCCCCCGTGGCCACGCCACTGCCTCCAGTACTTCCATATATAGAAGGCTATGGCACGGGTCACTACCGTCTGCCTCCATGGACATTCGTTTGCGCTGTCCGGACCTTGGGAAAACTGCTATAGCCTGAAGGCACACGAGGGCACGTACAAAGAATACGGTGACAGAAATCCGGAGACTGAAGAGAAGGATGTAGACCAAGTGAACAGAACACAAAGTGTGTCAATCCCCATTTACAGCATAGCATAAGTTTGCAACGGCGTGATGAATGTTCATTTGTATTCATTTCACTGAAAATAGAATATATGAATAGCCGTCAACAGCCGCCTCCAAAGGCCGTGTCACGAACACTGCATTGCGAACGGGCACATTCTCAGGTTTCTCGAGCGACGGTCCAAGTCCAACTCACGACCTGCTAGATTATAACGACCATGTCATAATCAGCAACCCCGAGTTCGTTCAGGTTCCCTAATCTTTATCGACACAGGGCACAGGGAAAAGTAAAAGAAACGAAAAAGAAGAAAATAAAATGAAATGGGGAAAAACACAGACACAAAGAACTTGGCTGCCGCTAGGTGGTTTCCCGTGTGCTGCTTCCTGGTCACTTTCGCTGGGGTTTGGATTTGCTTTGCTTTGCTTGTGGGAAAAACAGCTGGTCAAGAAAGACATGCACTGTCTTACATATACCTTCAAAATATTGACACTCGGTGGGGGAGGAGAATGAGAATGCTTACATCCAGATATCTTACACGCACCAAAGAGGAGGAAAGAAGAGTACGAGAACCAGTCATGGAAGCTGAGACAAGAAAAATGACAGGAACGTATCAAGGGGAAACCAGCACTACAGATGTACAGTGAAGGAAAGACTGAGATGGAGAAACTGTTTTGTAATAATTCGTACTGGAGCACTTTAATTGTTTGAGGCCAAGAACGGGTCTGTTACGGACAAAACTCATTACGGCGAAATTCCAATACGGGATATCGACACAAGATGTCGCTGTGCAACAGAGGGGGAGGAATGAAACAGCGGAAACATGTCATCTTGAGGGGTCACAAAATCACCGTCACCAAAAGAGGGCGTTGAGCTGTGGGACACGAGAGACCTTCGGTTTTGAAAATAACGGGGAGGGGTGACCTCAAGACGCGATGGCGGCGACCAAATCTCGATTGAATGACTGGTGGCATAGGAAGAGAAATAACTAATAGGAATTTTATTAAATACTAAATACAAAAAAATGCCAAATACTTTATGACTCAACCAATTTGTAACTTTATTTTTATATTAACGGGCTAGGTGCCGTACGCTACCGCCCGATGCAAAGGGAAGGCCGTTATCCATCCAGCCATCCGCATCACGATTGGACGATGGACATTTGAATTCTGTAACGCGCAGTAGCGTATGTACGACTCCCGTAGCAGACGACAGCAATAAGTCCTACGAAAACGTGTAGAATGATGAACCTCAGCATGAAACTTGTACAGCGCATGTACAGAAATACTAAGGCAAGCTGAAGTACAAAGCATTGTACAAGGTGAAAAGGTGAAGAAGCAATAACTGTGACGATGAGTAGCGCCACCGCTACCTTCCAAAAATGCGGCGCATAGGTAGAGGTGCCTACGACAGGGTCGTTATAATCTAGTAGGTCATGGTCCAACTGCGGGAGTAATGCAAAGTGACGTCACACTCACGAACCAATAGCAGCATCCAGCCATTCCTGGCTTCAAGTGGAGGCCCATGTGACGTAACAACCAAGAGTCAGCCAGTCATCAGGCCTGTGTTTTCAACGGCGGCAGCCAATCACGAACGTGCTTTCAGCGGTCGTAACCATGGAAACGAACCACCGTCGTCTCTGAGTTGTGATTTGAAGGTCCTCGTGTACTAGATGGGGAAAACTTCTAGCAAAGCGAAGAGCTGTCTAACATCTGTCTTTCTCAAGGACTGATTTTCTGGAAAGCATGTTTTTTTACTACAGTCTCAGGGCCCGCTTGCATGAAAGTTCTGCTAGGATCCTACCCTTGAGGCATTTCCTTCGGCACCAGCGCTTCGGCACAGTGCTTTTCGCTGATAGGAAAGTTTACGTCAGTAGCAAGACACACAAGAATTTCCTTTAGCACAAGCAAGTGCTAAAGGAAATTCCTCACGATTAGGATCCTAGCGGAAGTTTCGTGCAAGCAGGCCCAGGTCAATAGGTTCCAAGTGAGCCCCAGTCATATGCGAGTTCTTGAATTCGCAGAATGGAGAATTGCAGACGAATTCTCACTTTATACGTCCACATAGCAGGGAGAAGGCAATAAGTAAGACTTCTGTATCTACGTCAAGTTGGTTTAGCTGGCATCACTAGCATACATAACTGCCCCAAATAGAATGTACAACAAATACTCAGCGAGCAAAAAAATAAATATATATAAATAAATAAAGCTCATAGGTGTGACCATCATTTGGAGCATATCAGGCTAGTTGGGTGGCTGCAGTGTATGAGCACCAATTTGGTTGTGTTGCAACCCTTGCAGACCTTCCGCAAAAATTGACATTTCAGAATATTTTCAGCAAGAGTCCCACACATTCCAAACAGACACAACAGCACCTATCGTGTTGTGTGTATACAGTGCTGGACAAAAGTTTATGGAACCGCGGAGCAGTGTATTTTCTAGCCGACGGTGCGACTGCCTAGTGGCAGATGGAAGTGGGCTAGTGCACTTATTGTGACTTACCGCAATAGTTCCAGTATTATCCCCCAACAACACCGAAGAAAACGGGAATCATGGTGACAACCCTTTCAAGAAATGTTGCATTACGAATACGCTTGACGACACAAAGGCAGTGGCAGATCCAAGGGGTGCGGTTGGGCCCACTCGCAAAGGGCAGGTTTGTGATTTCCATCAAGTTTGCGCAACAGAGAATGCTCCTATATAACTTGTCATTCGACGCCGTGGCTGATTTCTGCGGGACAGGGGGTCGCCCTTCTATGGCTGCTCGCCCCATGTGTGTGCGTTTGTGATGCTTAAGTTACCTGGTCTCCCTGAACTCTGCGGAGCAGGCATCACATTTGTACAGCTTCTCGCCTGTGTGCATCCTCTTGTGGTGCTGTAGGTTTCCCTTCTGGCTGAACTCCGCAAGGCAGACATCACATTTGTATGGCTTCTCGCCTGTGTGTGTCCGCTTATGAACCCGTAGGTACCCGTGTCGGCTGAACTCTGCGGGGCAGACATCACACTTGTATGGCTTCTCACCTGTGTGCATCCTCTTATGACGCTGTACACCTGCACTCTGGGTGAATTCTGCAGGACAGAGATCACACCTGTATGGCTTCTCGCCCGTGTGTGTTCGCTTGTGCTGCTGTAAGGCCTGGCTCTGCCTGAACTTTGCAGGGCAGACATGACACTTGTATGGCTTCTCTCCTGCGTGTGTTCAGTTGTGATTCTGTAGGTGGCAATGCCGGCTGCAGCACAGACCTTGCACTTGTACGGCTTCTCACCCGTGTGTGTCCGCTTGTGATGCAGTAGGGCCCGGCTCCGCCTGAACTCTGCAGGGCAGAAATTGCACTTGTATGGTTTCTCACCTATGTGCGTCCGCTTGTGGTGCTGTAGGTTCCACTTCTTGCTGAACTCTGCAAGGCAGACATCACATTTGTATGGCTTCTCACCTGTGTACGTCCGCTTGTGGTGCTGCAGGTTCCCCTTGCTCAACTCCGCAAGGCAGACATCGCACTTGTATGTCTTCTCACCTGTGTGCGTCTGCTTGTGGTGCTGTAGGTTCCACTTCTTGCTGAACTCTGCAAGGCAGACATCGCACTTGTATGGCTTCACGCCTGTTGTGAGAAGGATTTCAGACCCATCGTTCCCATCCTCATCGTCATCATTATAAAGGCTCGTTTTTCGAACCGCAACAATTTGGTGGAGGTGCGCTCGATTTCCTTCCTCCTAAGCCAGTAAATCTGGAACAACTCCGAAGCCGTCGCATTGTACTTATGGCTAATGCACCCCCATCCGCAGCCGGCAACGGTTCTGCCTCGGGAGGACAAACGACTGCGTCGACTATCCCCGCACCAGTACTCCGGCAACGTGACCCGCCCACATTCAACGGCATCGACGGCCAGGATATTGATGATTGGCTCGACGAATTCGACCGCGTCTGCCGTCACAACAGGCGGGATGACAACAGCAAGCTGAATAACATTGCCTTCTATCTGTCCGGGGTCGCCAAGACTTGGTTCCTGAACCATGAGGCAGAACTCCAAGCCTGGGAACGATTCTCGTCTCGGCTACGGGATTTATTTGGCTGGCCCGCCTTTCGGAAGTCAGATGCTGAGCAGAAGCTGTCCTCGCGCGTGCCCAACATCTCGATGAGTCGTACATGTCATACGTCGAAGACATTGTATCTTTGTGCAAGCGTTACAATCCAGAGATGCCTGACGGCGAAAAAATTCACTTCATACCCAAGGGAATACGGGAGGATGCCTTCCAACTTATCATGGCAAAGGACGTCACTACTGTTGCCGAAATTCTTGCATGCTGTAAGAAACTACAGGACGGAAGAAACCAGCGCACGAAGGAAGTCCATCTCCAGCACGGCGCCTCTGAAATCGTGTCCCTCGATAATCTGCGTCTCTTGATCCGAGTGATAATGAGAGAAGAACTTTCCAGGCTTTCACCACCTACGGGTCAAATACTGAGACAAATGCGCTTGTACAGTCGGTAGTACGGGAAGAACTCGCGAGCGCAATTGGACAGCGCACCACAGCCCAGCTTCAGCCCTCGTACGCTGACGTTGTTCGGTCAAATATCCACCCGAGTCCGGCGACAGCTGCAGTCGCAGAAGCCCGAGAGCAGTCCATGATGTACTCCCCGTCGATGCTTCCAGGTTCTTAACTTCCTCTCAGTATGTCCCTGTCCCTGCACGTTGAGCACGATACCGTACTTCCCCCCCCCCCCCCGTACTACCATATTCATAGATGCCGTCTCCTCTGAAGTATCCTGAGGTGAGACTGTCTCCTCACCATACTCCGCTCGTAGGGTCTCGTCGCTTCGTTCTTCCTCTCACGAATTGACGGCGGAAAGACTTCTCTCCTTGTCAGCAACACTTTATGGGAGCCTGTCCTGTTGTCGTGCGGATTTGTCGTTGCCACCTTGGAACCCGTGAAGCTTGGCGCCGTGCATGCTCTCGGAAATTCTGCCGACGCCGCAGTAACTCTCCCTCATCCAGTGCACAACTCGGCCCTATCAAACTGTTTCTCCCTCGCTTGATGATCGGAGTAGAGGCATGCTTCTGTCCTTATTACGAAATTATGCACATTTATTTGACCTCGACAAATCACCTCTTGGGGTTGTACGCGACGTAGAACACTCAGTTGACACTGGCTCTGAAAGGCCTCTTCGACAAAGACCGTATCGTGTTTCTCCCGCCGAACGACAACAAATTGATAAAGAGGTCGACCAAATGCTGTCCAAAGGAATAATCCGTCCTTCCTCGAGCCCTTGGTCCTCACCTGTCGTCCTGGTTCCAAAGAAGGATGGCTCTATACGGTTTTGCAGTGATTACCGACGTCTCAACAAAATAACCCGGAAGGACGTGTACCCGATTCCCCGGAGTGACGATGCTCTAGACTCCATGCAAGGCGCCAAGTATTTCTCTGCTCTTGACCTCCCTTCTGGGTACTGGCAGATCCCTATGGTGACGCAGGACAAACCGGAGACCGCTTTTGTTGCAGACCGCTTTTGTTACACCGGACGGGCTATTCGAGTTCAATGTGATGCCGTTCGGCCTCTGTAACGCTCCAGCTACATTCGAGCGGATGATGGACATTGTGCTTCGGGGCCTCCACTGGCGAACGTGCCTATGTTACTTGGACGACGTTGTCCTTTTCTCGGAAACATTTGAAGACCACCTACTTCGCTTTGAATCTGTATTCTCCGCATTCCAGTCTGCGGGCCTCCAACTCAACAGGAAAAAGTGCCATTTTGGCTTCGAGAAGGTTAAAATACTGGGTCACGTTGTCTCCGCAAATGGTGTTTCTCCAGATCTTGATAAAATCAAAGCCGTCTCCGATTTTCCGAAGCCAACCTGTGTCAAGGAGCTGCGCAGTTTCAATGGGTTGGCATCGTATTTCCGTCGATTCATCAAGGGGTTCGCCCATATCGCAGCCCCTCTCACAGCTCTCCTTCTCCTGCAAATCCAATTTCCACTGGGACTCCCACTGCGAGCTTGCTTTTGAGCGGCTCAAAGCTTTGCTTAGGTGCAGTCTTAGCACAGCGCCACCCGGATGCGCCAATGGAGCAAGCAGTTGCCTTCGTCAGTCGCACATTGGCAAGCTGAAAAAAATACTCAGCCACCGAAAAGGAGTGTCTCGCCGTCATCTGGGCCATTGGCAAATTTCGCCCTTACCTATACGGTTGTCATTTCTCAGTCGTGTCCGATCACCACGCTCTTTGCTGGCTTGCGTCCTTGAAAGATCCGTCTGGGCGTCTTGGGCGCTGGGCACTAAGGCTCCAGGAATTTGGTTTTGCTGTGCATTATAAGTCTGGATGCAAGCACCAAGACGCTGATGGCCTTTCCCGATCTCCACTGCAAGATGAGAACTCCGCCCCGGTACTTTCTTATGAGGATGTCATGTGCCTTTCCGAGCTGGACCCAAGCACTTTCCCCTCAGAACAGCTTCACGGCGAAGCCGCCCAGAAGTTCATTCGTCATCTTGACGGCACGGCACCTTCTACAGACAAGAAATTTATACGTAAAGCCAAACACTTCGTGTTGCAAGAAGGCACGCCGTACAAATGCAATTACAGCCCAGACTGCTCTCGACTTCTCTTGGTCGTTCCGTCTCAGTTGCGCAACGCGATCTTGCTCCATTCTCACGACGACCCTACAGCGGGACATCTCGGCTTTTTCAAGACCTACGAGAGGATCCGTCGCAAGTTTTTTTTGGCTGGGCATGTACAGGAACATCCATCGCTATGTGTTGTCATGCCAACTGTGCCAACAACACAAGTCTACCACCACATCCTTTGGTCGCCTACATCCTCTGCCACCCCCACTCCATCCTTTTGAACGAGTCGGAGTTGACCTCTTCGGCCCCCTCCCCCTGTCCACTTCTGGAAACCACTGGCTTGTAACGGCAATTGACCATTCCACCAGATACGTCGTTGCTTCCGCCCTGCCTTCCGCAACAGCTGCTGATATTGCCCAGTTTTTTATTCAATGTATCCTCCTCCAGCACGGCGCTCCCAGAGTCCTGTTGAGGGACAGAGGCTGGCAGTTTGTGGCTGAGATTGTCAAGGAGGTCCTCTCCAGCTGCTGTGTCACCCACCACTTTACGTCTCCTTACCATCCACAAACAAACGGACTCGTGGAACGTTTCAACCACACCTTTGCCGACAATACAACTGGGATGACCTCCTTCCATACCTCATTTACGCGTACAGCACTGCCACACAATCGACAACTCGCTTCAGCCCCTTCTTCCTACTTTACGGCCGTGACCCAGTCCATACTACGTATTGATACCTTGTTCCCCTACGTGCATGATATCTCCAACCCTGTACTTGCAAGCGCTGGAAGACGAAAGTCACTGAAAAGGTTAGCCAGCAGCAGGACCACATCTTCTGTATTGCCGGTCCAGAGCTCTAACAATTGAGCTAAGCTAACACGCCTTCTCAGCGACTTCCAGGGTGCGTCACCTGAAGGGGACAAACCAGCCACACTCTCTCACTCATCCTCCTTTCACTCTTACATTTTTGCTCACTCATACACACATTCATACGACGGGATCGACGCAGGCGGCAGCTGTTGAACATGAGAGAACTGATGTTCTGAGTCTGGAACAACATAGAAGGACCGTGCAGAAGAATGCCGACAGATTGCCCGCTGCCGAACATTCGACACGCAAGCGTCAGCCAAATAGCGTTACGACGCGTCCCACGCTAACGTTGTTTATCGTCCTGCGGACCTCGTTTGCCTTTGGGTTCCTCTGCGGAAGCCTGGCCTTTTGTCAAAATTCCTCTACTACTACGTTGGCCCCTACAAGGTACTCCGAGCGCTCAATGATGTAGCGTACCGCATGCGACCCACTGGACAATCCCGTTGACCGGCGCCGTCGGTCCACTGAGTCTGCGCTCGTCTCACGCCTCAAACCATACATCGCACGACCTCTCGACACTTCTCGCCCACCACAAGATCATCCAGAGGGGGGGGGGGGGGGGGGGCAGTTGTGAGAAGGATTTCAGACCCATCGTTCCATCCTCATCATAATAAAGGCTCGTTCTTCGAACCGTAACAGTGTGTGTGTCCGCTTGTGATGCTGTAGGCAGTCATTCAGGCTGAATGCTGCAGCACATACCTTGCACTTGTACGGCTTCTCACCCGGGTGTGTCCGCTTGTGATGCAGTAGGCTCTGGCTCCGTCTGAACTCCGCAGGGCAGACATCGCACTTGTATGGCTTCTCACCTGTGTGCATCCGCTTGTGGTGCTGTAGGTTCCCCTTCTGGCTGAACTCCGCAGGGCAGACGTCGCACTTGTATGGCTTCTCACCTGTGTGCGTCTGCTTTTGGTGCTGTAGCTTCCTGTGTGCGTCCGCTTGTGGTGCTGTAGGTTCCCCTTCTGGCTGAACTCCGCAGGGCAGACGTCGCACTTGTATGGCTTCTCACCTGTGTGCGTCCGCTTGTGGTGCTGTAGGTTCCCCTTCGGCTGAACTCCGCAGGGCAGACGTCGCACTTGTATGGCTTCTCACCTGTGTGCGTCCGCTTGTGGTGCTGTAGGTTCCCCTTCTGGCTGAACTCCGCAGGGCAGACGTCGCACTTGTATGGCTTCTCACCTGTGTGCGTCTGCTTTTGGTGCTGTAGGTTCCCCTTCTGGCTGAACTCCGCAGGGCAGACGTCGCACTTGTATGGCTTCTCACCTGTGTGCGTCCACTTGTGGCGCTGTAGGTTCCCCTTCTGGCTGAACTCCGCAGGGCAGACGTCGCACTTGTATGGCTTCTCACCTGTGTGCGTCCGCTTGTGGTGCTGTAGGTTCCCCTTCTGGCTGAACTCCGCAGGGCAGACGTCGCACTTGTATGGCTTCTCACCTGTGTGCGTCTGCTTTTGGTGCTGTAGCTTCCTGTGTGCGTCCGCTTGTGGTGCTGTAGGTTCCCCTTCTGGCTGAACTCCGCAGGGCAGACGTCGCACTTGTATGGCTTCTCACCTGTGTGCGTCCGCTTGTGGTGCT
This sequence comes from Ornithodoros turicata, assembly GCF_037126465.1. Taxonomy (NCBI): domain Eukaryota; kingdom Metazoa; phylum Arthropoda; class Arachnida; order Ixodida; family Argasidae; genus Ornithodoros; species Ornithodoros turicata. The sequence goes on along the minus strand of NW_026999478.1, from coordinate 164,804 downwards.
GTAGGTTCCCCTTCGGCTGAACTCCGCAGGGCAGACGTCGCACTTGTATGGCTTCTCACCTGTGTGCGTCCGCTTGTGGTGCTGTAGGTTCCCCTTCTGGCTGAACTCCGCAGGGCAGACGTCGCACTTGTATGGCTTCTCACCTGTGTGCGTCTGCTTTTGGTGCTGTAGGTTCCCCTTCTGGCTGAACTCCGCAGGGCAGACGTCGCACTTGTATGGCTTCTCACCTGTGTGCGTCCACTTGTGGCGCTGTAGGTTCCCCTTCTGGCTGAACTCCGCAGGGCAGACGTCGCACTTGTATGGCTTCTCACCTGTGTGCGTCCGCTTGTGGTGCTGTAGGTTCCCCTTCTGGTTGAACTCCGCAGGGCAGACGTCGCACTTGTATGGCTTATCACCTGTGTGAGTCCGCTTGTGGTGCTGTAGGTTCCCCTTCTGGCTGAACTACGCAGGGCAGACGTCGCACTTGTATGGCTTCTCGCCTGTGTGCGTCCGCTTGTGGTGCTGTATGTTTCTGGCTGAACTCCGCAGGGCAGACATCGCACTTGTATGGCCTCTCACCTGTGCGCGTCTGCTTGTGGTGCTGTAGGTTCCCCTTCTGGCTGAAATCCTCAGGGCAGATGTCGCACTTGTATGGCTTCTCACCTGTGTGCGTCTGCTTTTGGTGCTGTAGGTTCCCCTTGTGGCTGAACTCCGCAGGGCAGACGTCGCACTTGTATGGCTTCTCACCTGTGTGCGTCCGCTTGTGGTGCTGTAGGTTCCCCTTCTGGCTGAACTCCGCAGGGCAGACGTCGCACTCGTATGGCTTCTCACCTGTGTGCGTCCGCTTGTGGTGCTGTAGGTTCCCCTTCTGGCTGAACTCCTCAGGGCAGACATCGCACTTGTATGGCTTCTCACCTTTGTGCGTCCGCTTGTGGTGCTGTAGGTTCCCCTTCGGCTGAACTCCGCAGGGCAGACATCGCACTTGTATGGCTTCTCACCTGTGTGCGTCCACTTGTGGTGCTGTAGGTTCCCCTTCGGCTGAACTCCGCAGGGCAGACATCGCACTTGTATGGCTTCTCACCTGTGTGCGTCCACTTGTGGTGCTGTAGGTTCCCCTTCGGCTGAACTCCTCAGGGCAGACATCGCACTTGTATGGCTTCTCACCTGTGTGCGTCCACTTGTGGTGCTGTAGGTTCCCCTTCGGCTGAACTCCTCAGGGCAGACATCGCACTTGTATGGCTTCTCACCTGTGTGTGTCCACTTGTGGTGCTGTAGGTTCCCCTTCGGCTGAACTCCTCAGGGCAGACATCGCACTTGTATGGCTTCTCACCTGTGTGCATCCGCTTGTGGTGCTGTAGGTTCCCCTTCGGCTGAACTCCTCAGGGCAGACATCGCACTTGTATGGCTTCTCACCTGTGTGCGTCCGCTTGTGGTGCTGTAGGTTCCCCTTCGGCTGAACTCCGCAGGGCAGACGTCGCACTTGTATGGCTTCTCACCTGTGCGCGTCCACTTGTGGCGCTGTAGGTTCCCCTTCTGGCTGAACTCCGCAGGGCAGACGTCGCACTTGTATGGCTTCTCGCCTGTGTGCGTCCGCTTGTGGTGCTGTATGTTTCTGGCTGAACTCCGCAGGGCAGACATCGCACTTGTATGGCCTCTCACCTGTGTGCGTCCGCTTGTGGTGCTGTAGGTTCCCCTTCTGGCTGAAATCCTCAGGGCAGATGTCGCACTTGTATGGCTTCTCACCTGTGTGCGTCTGCTTTTGGTGCTGTAGGTTCCCCTTGTGGCTGAACTCCGCAGGGCAGACGTCGCACTTGTATGGCTTCTCACCTGTGTGCGTCCGCTTGTGGTGCTGTAGGTTCCCCTTCTGGCTGAACTCCGCAGGGCAGACGTCGCACTTGTATGGCTTCTCACCTGTGTGCGTCCGCTTGTGGTGCTGTAGGTTCCCCTTCTGGCTGAACTCCGCAGGGCAGACGTCGCACTTGTATGGCTTCTCACCTGTGTGCGTCCGCTTTTGGCGCTGTAGGTTCCCCTTCTGGCTGAACTCCGCAGGGCAGACGTCGCACTTGTATGGCTTCTCACCTGTGTGCGTCCACTTGTGGCGCTGTAGGTTCCCCTTCTGGCTGAACTCCGCAGGGCAGACGTCGCACTTGTATGGCTTCTCACCTGTGTGCGTCCGCTTGTGGTGCTGTAGGTTCCCCTTCTGGCTGAACTCCGCAGGGCAGACGTCGCACTTGTATGGCTTCTCGCCTGTGTGCGTCCGCTTGTGGTGCTGTAGGTTTCTGGCTGAACTCCGCAGGGCAGACATCGCACTTGTATGGCTTCTGATCTGTGTGAGTCCTCTTGTGACGATCCAGGTCCGTGCTGTGGAAAAACTCTGCGGGACAGATATCCCACTTGTATAATTTGGCCCATACTTGTATCGTAGAAACAGAAACGGAACACAAAGTGAGAATTTTATGAAAGCTTATATTTCTTTCAGTAAACAGACCTTGATCATGCATAATCAGCTGTTCATACGGTTCTGGACGAAAGTTTAAGAAACATGCCCTCGTGCAATCCTCCCTCAGAGTGACATGCCAGTAGCCAATGGGACTATAGAGAGTTGCAGCCATGTGCCTGGGTAACCCAGTCACCTAGGCTAGTTGCAAGTCTCCATGGTCTTATTCGCTACTAGGGAATCAGTCTGGAGAATGAATGCACCGAAGCATGTTTAGTAAAGTTTGTCTAGCACTGTACTTTTCAATACAGTAGCACCAGAAGATGTGTAGCGTGTTTGTTAGGGCTAAATATTGTGGGAGCACATGAAGGGAGACATACTGTGCAGCATGGATTATTTTGCACTTGATTCCTCTGGTTGCATATGCTGTTCCCTATCTTCTCACTCACAAACATCATTATGTGCAGTTGTTTATGCGGGCCCATGCTCAGGTTGTTTCAAAAACAGAGGTCATATGTTCAAAACTTGCATTCAAGGTACAGACGTAAGCTGGGACCTGTTTTTAGGATGCTTTGTGGTACGCAAAAAATCTATGTGGCCAACACAACCTACACACAGGAAGCCTGCATATTTGACTACTAAGAGTCAGCCAATCAGAATAGTGTCTCTGACAGCGGTGCCAATCAGGAATAATTACACTGTTTAGAACAGCACATGTAAACTGGTTCAAACCAATTAATGTCGGTTCAAACCATTATTTTGGTTGCACTGAACCCAAGCCGAACCAATAACCATCAACCGGAACTTGAACCGAACCCCCTAAAATAACGGTTCCGAGCCCTGATTGGAAGTGTACAAATCACGAGAAACAAAACATAAGAGTTCTTTTAGGTGCTTGCAGACTTAGCGACGCAACAGTTCCAGTGTGGCAAGGAAGAGATGCACTTCACATGCAACCAAAGCAAGAGACACATCAGCTATCACGCAAGCTACTTTCTCCAGAGGTCACATCACAGCACCACAAGTTTGTCGCACATTCTCTATAACACTAATGCTACCCGACACACCAAACACCACAACTGGTTTTAATTTCTATTGGCACACAGAATTGTCTCACTGTGATTGTTCTATAGACACCTGACACTGGGTTTCCTGATATTTCACATGCATCACCACCCAATCCAACTCTTTCTCAACCTCAGTCTGTTCATGTGAGTGAGTTTCACATCATCGGACAGAAATAAAATGATGTAGGATACAAACTGCGTCTGTACAGCCTTCCCCCTATGCGTATGACCACATGCTTCTTCAGGCCTCCACGTTCAGGACAACAGAATTGATGCTTGGATTGCCTCTTTCTTGTGTACATAGTCTCCACACTTGTACTGTTGCTATCCCAGGCACCTCGTGGCTACTTGTGAAACCACGGAGTTATGCACTGGCTAAAGTAGCTCCTGCTCTGTTAGCAGCTTGTTCTGTGGCTTGTGTGTGTGTGTGTGTGTGTGTGTGTGTGTACAGTGGCTGAACTCTGCAGGACAGAGGTTGCAATTGTATGGCTTCACGCCCATAAAGGCCCCCACACAAAGGGGCAGATTTGTGATTTGCCTGAGTTTGCGGAACATAGAATGCTCCTGTATGGCTTGTCACTCGACGCTGTGGCTGATTTTTGCAGGATGAGGTCGTGCTTCTATGGCTGCTCACCCATGTGTGTCCGCTTGTGATGCTTAAGGTACCTGGTCTGGCTGAACTCTGTAGGGCAGACATCGCACTTGTACAGCTTCTCACCCGTGTGTGTCTGCTTGTGCTGCTGTAGGTTCCCCTTCTGGCTGAACTCCCCAGGGCAGATGTCGCACTTGTATGGCTTCTCACCTGTGTGCGTCCGCTTGTGGTGCTGTAGGTTCCCCTTCTGTCTGAACTCCGCAGGGCAGACATCGCACTTGTATGGCCTCTCACCTGTGTGCGTCCGCTTGTGTTCCCGTAGATCCCAGAGCCGGTAGAACTCTGCAGGGCAGACATCACACTTGTGTGGCTTCTCGCCCGCGTGCCTCCGCTTGTGATCCCGCAGACTCGAGACCTGGCAGAACTCTGCAGGACAGACATCACACTTGTGTGGCTTCTCGCCAGTGTGTCTCCGCTTGTGAGCTCGTAGATCCGAGATTCGGCAGAACTCTACAGGGCAGACATCACATTTGTGTGGCTTCTCACCCGTGTGCCTCCGCATGTGGTCCCGCAGACTCGAGATCCGGCAGAGCTCTGCACTGCAGGCATCACACTTGTGTAGCTTCTCGCCCGTGTGCCTCCGCTGGTGATCCCGTAGATCCGAGATCCGGCAGAACTCTGCAGGACAGACATCACACTTGTGTGGCTTCTCGCCCGTGTGCCTCCACTTGTGATCCCGTAGATCCGAGGCCCGGCAGAACTCTGCAGGACAGACATCACACTTGTGTGGCTTCTCGCCAGTGTGCCTCCGCTTGTGAACCCGTAGATCCGAGATCCGGCAGAACTCTGCAGGGCAGACATCACACTTGTGTGGCTTCTCGCCCGTGTGCCTCCGCTTGTGAACCCGTAGATCGGAGACCCGGCAGAACTCTGCAGGGCAGACATCACACTTGTGTAGCTTCTGGCTTGTGCGGGCCCGCTTGTGATGCTGCAGGTCCGTGCTCTGGAAGAACTCTGCAGGAGAGATATCCCACTTGTATGGTAGAAGCACAAACGAAATAAACAGACCTTGACCACTCATAATCATTCTCTCATATATAAACATTGTTATGTGCAGTTGTTTATGCAGCCAAAGTCTGCAATAGTTCCAGTAATGTGGAATTGCATAAAGGATCTTCAGAGGTCTGTTTTGCCTAGTTTGATTATCTTCCATACAGAGGCGGATCCAGGGAAGATCCTGGGGCGGGGGGGGGGGGGGGGGGGCGCCCACTGAAAAAAAGAGAGAAGACGGGGGGGTCGCTATGTAGCATGAAAATTCGCCGTGCGGCAGGATAATCTGCCGGAATGGGGGTAGAGGTATGTCTCGAGGGGGGGGGCGGCCCCCCCCCCCCCCCTGGATCCGCCCCTGCTTCCATACAAGCTGGAAAGCTGACATGTAACGAACAGAAAACTGAAAAAGCGTATCCATTGCATGTCACTTTTTGTCCATATCATGCTATTGAGTTTGGTGTTGACTAAATGTCCCTGACCATTTTGTATTTACCTTCTGATGTTAAGTCACAGTTGTGTCTCATTTGGTCCTGCCCAGTCAAGATTTCAATATTGTAAGGCTCTGTTTTCACTTCTACGATTGGATGTTCCTTTGAAGATTCCTCTCGAGTTTCATCTTTAACGTCACATGTCCCAGCTGTTACTCATGAAGTAAAACAAAAAAGGAAAGAAGTAAGGCACATTGTAAGGCTTCGGGTCACACGACGACCACCTCTGTACTTTTTCTGGACCTACTTTAACTATATATTGCACCTAGAGGTGTGCACTGTCGCCAGTAACGAACAGTCGGGGCTACACCACAGCCAATGGTGCACGAATGGAAGCGTGGGAAAGGGTTGTTGGGGGAAAGGATTTTGGTTTCGGAAGGGTGAAGGGGCGTACGCCCCATACAGCACCTATAGGGGGCGCCAAAAGCGAATCCCCTAGTGGGAGGAGTGGGCACTTTTCCCGGGGCTCGTAGCACACTCTGCGGTGTTGCCTGTACGCGGCCTGCTGCATCACGTCTACCGTAAGCACCTCAGTACTCAGAACACGAAAGCACCGTAAAGCAGTACAGTAATTTCACGCGTATTAGCCACGACTTATGCGCAATTCTTTTTCTCAGGGGGCGCTCTACAGCTCCACCGGTGCGGCTTATCTGATGACTATTTTTTTCATATGCCATTTCTAAAGAAAGGACAGTGTCTCTGGAACAGCACTGCCCTGCCGATGCACGAACAGTGCGTAACAGGGATGGGTCCACATTCGAATAGATTGGTCTTCCTGGTGCATTCCCCCCAAGCAGCTTTAACGAAAGTGGTGGCAGTGATTCACGTTTTCTGGAAGACCACTGACCCATCAATCCATGAGAAAGCGCCCACCAAGGGCAAAATCTGATCTTGGTAGAACTCTAGAGCTGACCCCGGAGTATGGACCACAGGGTTTATGACCTTCTCTATGATCTCCTTTGTCGCACAAATCAGTTGCCTCGTATTGCCCGTGGCTTATCTGCCAGAAAATTTTCAAAACGTTCCTAAAAACGTGTCCTGCAGTTTCTCTGCAGTGCAGCGTATACTCGTGAAACTACGGTAAGCTATGGGCTGTACGTGGAGCAGTGTGCCATCATCCACTTTGAGAACGACTATGACAGTAGAGTGCAGAGATACGGTACGTGTGTAATATTAGTGCACCAGTCATGGCTGTTTTGCATGCCTGATGGTGAAAGACAATGACGTATGATGTCTACATGTACAGATGGCGGGTCCATGCTCACTTTCAAAAATGGACACAGTGAAGCGCAATAGAAGGACATTATATATTCCTTATATCGCTTTCGACCAGGCAAAAATGCAAGTCTAAAACTTCACAATGCGTTCAATGGCATTTGTCCTTACTAGGTTTATGCCACCTCCTGATGCGAATCTCGTGTAACGTAAGTTTTATTACGTATTTTTTCGCGAACCGAACTCGGAAATTTGCCAAGTAAAGGTCACTTTTTTAGCCCTTCAATGCAAACAGCGTGCCCAATTTACTGAAATTCATGGTAATTCACAGGGATATTGGGGAGCTATCCCTATATTGAGGAGAAAAAATAGCCAAACATAATACCTTTCGTGGCATCAAGAGCGTAACGCTCGAAGAGTTTTTGAGTGCAATCGTTGTCAGTGCGATGAAAAGAGGTCGCAAGCCCAGCCTACAGAGTGATAGTAAAGAGAGTAACAGTTCCTCAAATTGGGAGAGGGAAGACATGATCCCAGCAGAAGCCAGATGAGATAAGCCATGTCTGTGTTGTCTCTTTCTACTATCCCTCTGTGGGCTGAGTTTGCAATCTCCTTTTGTTTGACTGACGATAATTGCGATCAAAGAGTTGCTGAGCGATATGCTCTTGGTACCCCGAAAAGCACGATGTTCGGCTTTTTTTTTTCGATGGGATAGCTCCTCGATATCCCTCTCAATTATCGTGAATTTGAGGGAATTGGGCACACTGTTCACATTGGCGGGATCAAAAAAGTTACCGTTACTTAGTAAATGTCCAGGTTCAGTTCCCAAAAATTTACATAACACACCTTACGTTACTTGACATCCACATCAGGAGGTGGCAAAAAACTTAGCTAGCACAAATGTCTTTGACCACACGACCCTAGGAGGCGCAATTTTTTTATTATGATTTTAGGACACGTTTTCTAGGACACTCCGTATGGGCATGGGCTCAAGAAATGCTCTTTTTATGTGTATTAGACAAAACAGCAAGTCGGTAATCAAGTCTTGCGATATGGCAGCTCTCTTTGTGAAGCTGTTCCCAGACTCGAAGAGTTTCATTTTACGTGCTTTGTGCACATCCTTAGCGAAGCTGCTATGTAACTAAGACTACTGCTGTGTTTTTAAAAGTGCTCGTTGCATTTTATATACACGGTGCAATTTTGCTTTGTGATACAATGCAGTGTTCTGAAGACCATGGAAACTGCTGCGATTGTTTCGTAATTAATAGTTGCGTGCTTAGTACTTATTTTATGTTTTGGGAAATAGAAAATATGATGCAAGGTTTCTAACTTTATTCTAGAGTGTAACATGACTGCATGGGACTCACAGGGTTGAAAAAAAAAATTGCGATAAAAAATTCAAATAAACTCGATCAATTTGATTCAATCAACTCCTTTAAAGGAGCTCGGAAAGCACTTTAATCACTACCATTTTTTTTTAACCAAGGGGTTCGTAAGCTTATTAAAATGCACCGTGCGAAGTAATTCTATCAACAGATGCACAAATATCGCAGAATTCGATTTTGAAAATCGCGACCGTGCGCAACGGTGGGAATACCCGGAACGAGCCGTCGAGCCGCTTGCATCATTTTGACGTCAGAAAAGTGGAGCCGCTGATTGGTTTCGAAGAACCTCGTCCGCTATTTTTTCACTCGGAACCCCGCTGCAACGCTGGGAGAAGTTTCTTTTTGCTTTTTCTTTGGTTTATCAGATACAGTAAACGAAGATTAGTCTACAGACACTGTTGAAGGTTAGGCCGTGAGATCGTAGAGGCCATCCTCATTAAACTCCCCGAGCGAAGTCAACCAAAAATCGGTCAACCTCTCTACGCTTGATCTTGCTTTCCCTAAAGCGACCTTCCGAAGTAGGTGGATTATGAAAATAAACTTCAGGTGCCAGGTTTTGTATGCTGTTCGTTATTGTGGCGACTGTTTCTTGTTGTGTTGTTGGTGGCAATACGTATATATAAATACAGTGCACCACTAAGCGCTGCTTCAGTTCACGCCTCAAAATTATCGCTGCATCGCTATGACCACTAATTCGGCGCCATTTGTTTTGTCACCATATAGTGCATCAGTTTTATCCCCCATATAGTGACCGACAACGCGGGTAAGTTTGCGTCCGCCGACATATCGGCGTGCACTGAAACAACACGTGACTAGCGTAAATTTTAGCTGACTATAAAATGCACATGTCGCGCGCGGAAAACTGCCAACGGCAAACTGTGACTAACCCAGCCATAATATTGCAAGCACACAACTAACCAACCAACATGCCGCCCTGCTAAGCCAAATGGCTGCTAAAATGTGTCTTTCGTTCGCTAAGACGACTTGGACACATATAGAAAAACCCCACATTTGAGTGGTTAAATAGTGATGTGATGTTCTTAATCGCGGCATATCATCTTACGAAGCAGCATTTCCCCTGGCTTTCCTTGTTTCCCGAACATGAATTTCGAGAACGGGGGTTTCACGACCCGGAATATCGAGGTCCTCCCTTATTCATCCCTTGACAGGGAGAAAGCAGGGGGAAGGAAAACAGAAAGAAAGAAAAGAAAACCAGTCAGCACTGACCCGGATAAAAGCGCGGTCGCCGCTTCCAACTTTTATTACGTCACCAATTATGTTTTTTTCATTCTGCTCCTCGTTTGACCAGGAGGAGTGAGTCGAGTGGGAACACGCGCGCCGATGTTCAACTGTCTTTTTTTCTGCGAAACACATCGCATATAGAGAAGATTTTCGTGTTAATCATCAAGTTAAGTTACCTGCTTCCACAACGCGTTCGGAACGAAAAATTTTTCAGATGGCTTTCAGAGCTCCTTTGAGTCTCCCTCCTAACTGATGATTTTCCTCATAACCGTGAAGTACGATGATGTAGTAATAATTCGTAGTATATTGTACACAGCCTCGAATTTGCACCCCATGACACGTAAGTTTCCTCGATGATGTATACTGCCGTGAGTTACACAATGGGGCTTGGCCGATGATGATGGCCGACCCATGAAGAACACGCAACAAGGGCACAATCCGATCTCGCTAGAACACTGGAATTCCTTTGTTGCGCACCATGCCGAGCACAGAATATGGGCCGCAGGGTTTATCGCCTTCCCTACGGTCTCCTTTTGTCGCACAAATCAGTCGCGTCAACTTCCCGTGGCTTATCCTGCAAGTGTGGCTTATCTGCTGGTAAAATTTTCAAAATGTTCCCACAAAATGGCCCTGCGGCTTATCTGAAGTGTGGCTTATACGCGCGAAATTACGGTACATCTATATGATATTACCGTGTCATGTTCCCCAAGAGCATTCTATAAACAGGGTCTTAGTTTTTAGAGTTAAAACCCGATTAGCCCCAATTACTCCCTGGCGAGAATCGGTTTATGAGTGGTTCCCGTTGAACCAGATTTCTCCCTGCCCTGAATTCCAATCACGTTGTCAGATTGGCAAAAAACAATGCGCGTTGGGAAGTGGCCTGGCGTCGTTGTCCGAAGGACAGGACGATAATTGTTGTCACTAGAAAATTTATGAGAACTGTAGTGGGCTGCAGTTGAGTAAATTTTGGCTGATTTTTGCAGGATGAGGTCGCGCGTCTATGGCTGCTCAGCCATGTGTGTCCGCTTGTGATGCTTAAGGTACCTGGTCTGGCTGAACTCTGCAGGGCAGACATCGCACTTGTACAGCTTCTCACCTGTGTGTGTCTGCTCGTGCTGCTGTAGGCAGTCATTCCGACTGAACGCTGCAGCACAGACATTGCACTGGTATTGCTTCTCACCTGTGTGTGTCCGCTTATGAACCTTTAGACTCGAACTGTGGCTGAACTCCGCAGGGCAGACATCACACTTGTATGGCTTCTCGCCTGTGTGCGTCCGCTTGTGTTCCCGTAGATTCCAGAGCCGGTAGAACTCTGCAGGGCAGACATCACACTTGTGTCGCTTGTCACCCGTGTGTGTCCGCTTATGAACCTTTAGACGCTTACTGTGGCTGAACTCTGCAGGGCAAACATCACACTTGTATGGCTTCTCACCCGAGTGTGTCGACTTGTGCTGCTGTAGGCAGTCATTTCGGGTGAACGTTGCAGCACAGACACTGCACTTGTATGGCTTCTCACTCATATGTGTCCGCTTGTGAAGCACTAGGCTCTGGCTCCAGCTGAACTCTGCAGGGCAGACATCACACTTGTATGGCTTCTCGCCCGTGTGTGTCCGCTTGTGTTCCCGTAGATTCCAGAGCCGGTAGAACTCTGCAGGGCAGACATCACACTTGTGTGGCTTCTCGCCCGTGTGCCTCCGCTTGTGATCCCACAGACTCGAGACCTGGCAGAACTCTGCAGGACAGACATCACATTTGTGTGGCTTCTCGCCAGTGTGTCTCCGCTTGTGAGCTCGTAGATCCGAGATTCGGCAGAATTCTACAGGGCAGACATCACACTTGTGTGGCTTCTCACCCGTGTGCCTCTGCATGTGGTCCCGTAGATGCGAGATCCGGCAGAACTCTGCACTGCAGGCATCACACTTGTGTAGCTTCTCGCCCGTGTGCCTCCGCTTGTGATCCCGTAGATCCGAGACCCGGCAGAACTCTGCAGGGCAGACATCACACTTGTATGGTAGAAGCACAAATGAAATACTAAGTGAGAATTTTATGAATGTTTTTCCATAAACAGACCCTGACCACACATAATCATTCTCTCATATAGTGCTGGACTTTGAAACCCACTCTGTCACATTCTTTCCTCCATGCCAGTAGCCAATTGGACTGTACAGAGTTACAGACAGGTCCTATTCGCTGCATCACTCTCGAAGAAGAATGCACTCAAGCGTGTTTTGTAAAATTTTGTCCAGCACTCTTTTTTAATACAGTAGATATAGAAGATGTACAGGGTGTTACCCTATAAAAGTCTACCCGTGCCGCCATGCCGTACTCGCCAATTACTCAATGCAGGTGGCACATTGTGCGATCTTCATATAAAGCTCATAAGGACATTTAATCTTGGTGAATTTCGAAGTGATTAAGCGCCGCAACACGAAGTTATAATTCAAAACGTGAGATTCCCGTAGTCAAAACAATCAAGATGGCGGCGTTGAGAAGATCTCTTGCCATGCTGCTCCCCAGACGACGACGTGTCGCATATCCTGCCAGCCGGATGGAACTGCAGTTTTCATTTCGCTTTCGTGTAACTGTCGTATTTTGCTCAGACGTAAGCAAGTGAGGTACGAAAAATGCCGGCGTACTCAGCAGACGACACCCAAAAGGGATGTCGTCTGCTTACTGAGAGGCGCCATCTTGGCTGTTTTGCCTACGGGAACCTCACGTTTTGCGTTATAACTTTGCGTAACGGTGCTCAATCACTTCGATATTTGCCATGGATGAATGTCCTTATGAGGTTTATACGTAGACAACACATTGTACCGCCTGCATTGAGTAATTGGCGAGCACGGCATGCCGACGCGGGTAGACTTTTATAGGGTAACACCCTGTAGAGTGTACTTGTTAGGGCTAAACTTTGTGGGAGCACATGAAGGGAAACACACTGTGCACCATGGATTATTTTGCACCTGATTCCTCTGGTTTTGCCTGCTTTTCCTTATCTTCTCGCTCACAAACATTGTTATGTGCAGTTGTTTATGCAGCCAAAGTCTGCAATAGTTGCAGTAATGTGGAATTGCATAAAGGATCTCCAGAGGTCTGTTTTGCCTAGTTTGATTATCTTCCATACAAGCTGGAAAGCTGACATGGAACGAACAGAAAACTGAAAAGCGTATCCATTGCATGTCACTTTTTGTCCATATCATGCTATTGAGTTTGGTGTTGACTAAATGTTCCTGACCATTTTGTATTTACCTTCTGATGTTAAGTCACAGTTGTGTCTCATTTGGTCCTGCCCAGTCAAGATTTCAATGTTGTAAGGCTCTGTTTTCACTTCTACGATAGGATGTCCATTTGAAGATTCCTCTCGAGGTTCTTCTTTAACATGACACGTCCCAGCTGTCACTCCTGAACGTAAAAGAAAAAGGGGGAGAAGTAAGCCATACTGCGAGGCTTCGAGTCACATGACAACCACCTCCGTAAAGTGTGGGGGATTTGAGGAGACAAAATGGATTTAAATCAAATCCGAATCAGGTCCGGATTTAAATTTATTTGAGTAAATCAAACAATTTTAAATCCATATTTATTTTCAGCATGCCAAATGAAATCCTTTTTCAAATGCGGATATTTCAAACGCATCAGAAATCCGGAAGAACTAACATAGCTGAGTAGCTCTGGAATGGCTTCAGAATCGACGGCAGTTTTCGAAGCTCAGATTTTTTACGCACCATACCTAATTAATAACAGGAATTCCTAACAATTGCGGAGCTAAGAAATAGAGGCGGAACATATGGAAGACATCTATTACAGTGGAGCCACATGAGCACAAAAAATGCAACTTGGTCATTATCTATTTCCTTATACATATTGAGATTCAACGGTGAAGTGAAATTTGATAAAGAATCTCCACGACTATTTTCCATAACTTTCAGAATCTTGCATTGAACAGAACGTGTGCATGAAAGGTGATACCTGTCTGTCAGAAAACTAAAGTGCATTTCTGTTGTATCCCTTTTTTTGTCACGCTATTGAGTTTGATGTTGAGTAATGTCCTCGACCATTTTGTATTTACCTTCTGATGTTGAATCACACTTGCATCCCATTTGGTCCTGTCCAGTCAAGATTTCAATGTGATCAGGCTCCGTTTTGACTTCCATGATTGGATGTTCCTTTGAAGATTCTTTTCGAGGTTCTTCTTTAATGTCACACTTCCCAGCTGTCACTCCTGACGTAGAACAAAAAAAGGAGAGAAGTAAGCCACATGACAAGGCTTCGGATCACATGACGACCATCTTCGTACTTTTTCTGAACCTAGTTTAACTATGTAATACACCTAGAGGTGTGCGCTGTTGCCAGTAATGAAAAGTCAGGGCTACACCATAGCCAATGGTGCACGAATGGAAGCGTGGGAAAGGGTTGTTGGGGGAAAGGATTTGGGTTTCGGAAGGGTGAAGGGGCATACGCCCCGTACAGCGCCTATAGAGGGCGTCACAAGCGAATCCCCTAGTGGGAGGAGTGGCACTTTTCCTGGGGCTCATAGCACACTCTGCGGTGTTGCCTATATGCGGCCTGCTGCATGACGTCTACCGTAAGCACATCAATCTTCAGAACACAAAAGCAGTAAGCTATGGCCTGTATGTGGAGCAGCGTGCCATAGTCCAGTTTGAGAACGACTACGACTGTAGAGCGCAGAGATGTGTAACGCACGTGTGTAATGTGTAATACTACTGCACCTGTCACGGCTGTTTTGCACATCCGATGGTTATCGTGAAAGACAATGATGTATGACATCTACATGTACAGCTGGAGTGTCAATACTCACGTGCAAAAATTGACATAATGGAGCGCAATAGCAGGGCATTATATGTAGGGAGTGACTTTTTCAGGTTTATTTTTTTATTTATATTGATACATATACCCTCAAGGCCCAGAGGGCACTAAAGAGGGGAGTGAGCAGGACACAATGCAATGACAAAGCACAGGAACATGCGAGCGCAACATAATGACAATAAACGAGCAACTTCGACTAGAACATATACTAGTATCATCTTCGTATTTTCCGGATTCTAACGCGCCCCCGAATCTAACGCGCAGGTGATTTTTACGACTTAGCCGCAAAAAAAGTTGAAAATGCACCCCTGTCAAACATTGAAACAAACAATGAACAAGCGTTTATTCAGCATCGCTATCGTCAGAAGTTTCTTTGTCGCTGCTCACGGTCCACAGACAATCGTCTTCCGTCCCGTCAAGCGCGTTTGAGATACCGCATTTTTTAAAAGCGTTCTGAACCATTGTCTGGGGAAGGCTTCTCCAAGCATCATTAATCCATATAGACACATTTTGAAGCGAAGCGCACTTCATCCTTCCTCCGGGTGTCATGACGTGATGACCATCGATCAGCCAGTTGTTATACGCTGCCCGAATATTGTCCTTCAGTGGCTTGTTACGGCACACATCCAGCGGTTGTAATTGTGAAGTCATCCCGCCCGGGATGATCACAAGGTCCGGATTGCAAGCGTGCAACTTCTCTTTTAGGCGTTCCGAAATGTGACAACGGAAAGGGTCGAGCACAAGCATGGAGCGGAGGCCCATGTTAGCACCGTGTCGTTTCCGCCACACGACATCTACCCAGTCAATCATCAGATCAGTGTCCATCCACCCTTTTTCATTCACTCTCACTATCACGCCAGGCGGGAAGGACTCGTTTTTTGGCAAAGTTTTTCGGCGAAAAATCAGGTACGGTGGAAGCTTGAAGCCGTCGGCAGTACAACACAGCATAGCCATGACTCGATTCTTCTCGTTTCCCGTCGAAGTAATGGCGACCTGCTTCACACCTTTCTCTTCGACTGTGTAATTTGATGGGAAGTAAAAAAAAAAATCGGGGTCTGATCTGCATTCCCGATCTGGCCAACCAAATGGCAGTGGGTACGGCGGACGTTGATTACGTAGCGCTGAAAAGCAACCAATTTCTCCTCGTACTCCTCTGGCAGCTTCTGTGAGATCGTGGTCCGGCGTCGTAATGAGAATCCTGCTCTCTTCATGAACCTTGTTTTCAGCTCCAGCTCCTGTTGCCTTTGAACTCTGAGCGTGGAATGCCCGCAGCCCTTGCAAATTCCAGGGCCTTCACCTTTATGATTTCTGACTTCACTGGCAAATGTCGTGCTCGCAAATCCTTTATGAAAGGGACAAGAAGGTCCTCCACGTGGGGGTACCTATCGTGCCTCGGCCCATTGAATCCTTTGCGCGTCGACTTTGAAGCCAGAATCTGAACTTTCTGTTTTCTCCAGTCCCGGACGTTGGTCTCCGGCACAGAAAATCTCCTTGATGCTGCACGGTTGCCCTCTGTTTCCGCATAGGCAATCACCCGTCGCTTGAACGAAGCCTCGTAGTGAATACGCTTTTGCTTCATCGGTTAAGATGCGGATTAGCGTCGCGAGAATGACACGGCTGTGCACTATCAGCGCTATCAGCAGTACTGCGTTGATGAACGCAGCGGCGTGGTTTTAGCCAGGCGCCCACAGCTCCCCATAGAGCCCATAGTTTGAGATAATTCAGGCAACACTGGACATACGACCAATGAAAATGCGTCGTGATGCCTAGCAGCCAACCAATCAGCAACCTCTCAGTTTGGCTCGGCTTTCGGCCGGCCCTGGCTGCCATTGGCTTCTACTGGTTTTCATACCTGGCGCCCGTTATTCCAAAATAACTAAGACATTTTTGATAGGCGAAATACATATTTATTGATGCAACGTATAAACTCAAATGCTTGACTCATATATTCACCGTGCGTACAGGACGTTTCGTTCCTTGAATAGACAGCAACCAAACCAAGTTCGAACTTGCAAAGCACACATACAGTCTACTTCTGGAGGCGAGCGAAGTCCATGAGTGCGTGCGTTTCACAGATGAGCATCTTCTTCTCATTCTGGCGAAGCACCGTAGGTCACACAGTCACGGGAAATACTTTTGTCGTTACGAACACTCTCTTCTTAGTCACTGTATTTGAAAATGCGACAGCGCTCGAGAGTGTTCCTCAGGCGTCAGCTCACCAAGCATTCCAGTTCCGACCCGGCAAGAATGTCCGTAGGTTGACACTTTATCGGAGATCAGTACATGGCCAGAGTCACTATAGCTCACGAACAAACCCGCGCGTACACTTCCTCTTTGGTCGTTGTGGTCAACCGACATCGGCGAGCCGCGGAGACGCAGCGACCTTGCTTGGAGCTGCCCGCCTGGCCGACTGCCCAGACTGCCCGCGAAAAGTGAGCTGTGAGATATTTCGAAACTTTATCAACCAATCCCGGAGCGCGCATCCTCCTTTGGCCAATGGGCATCCGTCATGATGCCTGACGATGTAGTACCACGTGACTGTGACGTGTTTTTATTTTTCTACTGCCGCAAATGCGGGGAGCTGTGGAGGCCTGGTTTTAGCAGTCCTCCTCAGGTAACCGAGGATGCGGCTGTAGAGTATGTACCACTACGCCAATCTACAACGTTGCAAGCTCATTGGCCTAGACTGTGCGCGCGCTCCGATTGGTCGACAATGTTTTGAAATCGCATTTTCTTCACGCGCATCTGCGTGCAGCGTGCCGGCGGCAGTTTCAAGTTTCAGCATAGTTTCGAAATAGCTCGCATCGGCTGGCACGGCGTTCGTCGTCTTGTGTTCCGTGTTTCGGTGATGTCAATCGGCAGAACAGTTTCTGATTCTACGCGTGTTGTGCTGTTCCTGGACACGACTATTACCCCACGTACAGTTTATCAACTGCTGGAATGCTTCGTGGGTTGGCGTGGTTGGAGAGTGAAGAACGCGTTCGGGCGCCGTTGGATTTTGAGGGCTGACAACAAAGACAGGATTACGATTACGTGCCATACAAGTGCCTTCTGCTCTGCAAGCAACGAAAGAAGATGCTCATCGGCCGGCACGGCGTCCTCTTGTGTTCCGTGTTTCAGTGATGTCAATCGGCAGAACAGTTTGTAGAAGTGTTCGCTGGTTTATTCATGCGTCGTTGTGACTCAACGTGTGTTCTGCTGTTCCTGGACACGACTATTATCCCACGAACAGTCTATCAACTCCGGAACTGGAATGCTTCGTGAGTTGGAGCGGTTGGAGAGTGAAGAACACGCTCGGGCCATGTCGCATTTCGAAGGCTGTTCGTTTTGTTTCAAGTTCGAACTTAGTTACAGTGCGTCAACAACGCAGTGGACTTTGTATTCACAGTGCACCCATGTATTAGATCTTTGACTCAGTGCTTTGTGTCAAATAAATATTTCTTTTAGCCAAAAGAAGCTTCAGTTATTTTGAATATCGGGTAACGGCGGTAGGCGTGAAATCCGGTAGAAGTCGATGGTACCCAGAACCGGCCGAAAGCTCAGCCAAAGTTAAGGCCCCTGATTGGCCGACTGGCATTGCATAATTTCTACAACGTTGCACTCTCATTGGTCGCGTGCCCAGTGTTGTGTGAATTCTCAAACTATGGGCTCTATGGGGAGCTGTTGGAGCCTGGTTTTAGGCTGTTCAAGATACACCACGTGCCTGACCACGTGGTATGGACCGGGCCAGTAGGGACTACGCATGCTATGGGCTTCCAGACGCTTATGGCGCCTCCTGCCTGCGTCGGGTTTTCAAAGTTCGCTCTTCGTGAATTGCTTGCACTCGATTCTAACGCGCACGCGATTGTAGGCCGACTTTTTCCCGAAAAAAAGTGCGCGTTAGAATCCGGAAAATACCTCTACCTGTTTGTAAACAAATGACGTCATAATGTTCGACAGCGCCACAAGTTTGGTAGAGTTGAACCACGTTCAATGCTAGTAGCGAACAAGGTCGCGCCCGAAAGCCACGGTCTTGAGGGGATTACGATGGTCTCTGAAAGGGAAGCTACCTTCAGTCCTACTTTTCTTTCAATAGGAGGCAGCGAACAATTGCCCATTCGTTGAACCCAGCTCTCCCCTTCTGATCTGGTTTGGTTTCGGAGTGTCTACCAACGTCATGATGACGTTTCTCGAGTACAAGTTTATTAGCGAGATAAACGCGACAATATACAATGACATTATAAGTGAAGGAGGTCGCACAAACTCTTTTTGAATTCTATAATATTAGTAATCGAAGTCACAGAACCAGGTAAACTATTCCATTCTGATGAGGTGCCGGGAATCAATGAGCCCTGGAATGATCTCGTTGAGCAATGCACTACACCTACTTTTTCACGATGATCAACACGAAGGGAAATGTACGATGGTGGTGTGATCAAAGAAGATTTTAGAGTCGCATTGTGATACAAAATTTTATGGAACAGGCAGAGGCGGATAATTTTCCATTGTAAAGCAATCGCATGTTAGTTTTCATCGCGGTGATGCTGGCAGTGCGATCGTAGTTGCCTAATATGAAACGGGCCGCTCTGTTCTGAACAGACTCAATTAGTTTGATGAGATTATCTTGATCAGGATCCCAGACTGAAGCAGCATATTCCAGTTTAGGCAAGACAAGCGTTTTATATAGCGTGGTCTTCACGTGAACCGGGGCAGATGAGAAGTTTCAACGAATGCAGCCCAGGGTGTTGGATGCGTTATTAGTTATGTACTCAATATGCGTCTTTGCCATTCAAGGATGTTAGAGATGAAGACGCCCAAGTATGTATAGCAGGAGACACACTCAAGAGGGATGTCGTTAATAGCATAGGCCTGACTAGTCACATTGTTGCGGGACACCGTTAGAAGCTTGCATTTTGTTAGGTTAAGTTCCATTGCCCAGCTGTTACACCATTCCATTCGGATACTTTATTAAGGTCAGCCTGCAGCAGGTCAAACGCCTACACAGGTTAAATGCCTATCTAAAGGTTAATTGAAATATTTTAAACGTGTTGAGTTTGAAGTCACAGCGTGTATCATTATCACAGGCTTTCTCTGTGAGGAAATCTTCACATGTGGGACATTCAATCTCATGTATCACATTTGATTTAGATAAAAATTGGGCACTATTTTTAAATTCAGAATTACATTTAAATTTAGCTAATATAACACTACTGGCCCAGAAGCTATTCTTATATGGCCCCTGCAACAGTTACCTTTCCCGGTTTCTAAGCTACCTACATGGTCGCCGTAATTGTGTCAGAATACAAAATGTTATGTCCTCATGATACTCATCCACCTCAGTAGTGCCTCAAGGTTCCAACCTTGGCCCTTCTCTCTTCCTGATATTTGTCAACGACTTCACTTCAATGTTTAAACACCGTAACATTTTACAATTTGCCGACCATATCAAGATTTTTCGAGAAATTCGGACTCACCGGGATTGTTATTTATTGCAAAGTGATATTCAAGCGATCAGTACTTGGTGTAAACAGAATGACCTTGTCTAGAACCTCTGAAAAACCAAAATTGTGTCCTTCAGTCGTAAAAGAGAGATCATCTCTCATAGCTACTCTATGGATATTATCACATTAGAAGTGACCTTGGTGTTACATTTGATTTTTCTTTGTCATTCATTGATCATGTCTGCTCGCTTGTTCGTAATTGTCTGCAACTGCTCGGTTTGATATCTAGTGTTACGCGTGTAGTATTTAAATATTCAGCTTGCTTTATGCAACTTTATCTTGCCCTTGTTAGGTCTAAGGTCGAATCTGCCTCGATCGTTTGGAACCATTATCATCGACGAGGTCGTCTGATATCGAGAGGATTCAAAAAAGGTTTATTAGAGTACTTTTTTATAGATATATCGGAAGACGATTGGATTATTCCTATCCTAGACTTTTGGTCTATTTAGGTTTGCCTGTGTTGAGCAGGAGACGTCTTATGAACGATCTGTTGTTCTTGTATAAGCTGGTCAACGGCTGTATTAACTGCTCTCACCTATTATCTATGCTACATTTTTATTGTACTATTCGTCCTAGTAGAAAACTCGTATTATTCCACCCACCGGTTAATGAGGAAATGATCCCTTCGTTTCGTATGCAGTTTCTCTTTAATGGCTTTAACCACCTCAACATTGATATTTACATGAATCTTCACCAATTCAAATGTTCTGCCCATCATCTACTTTGTAACTACTGTAATTATGTCTGATTATTTCCTGATCGTTATTTTGTTTAATCCTGAATTGTGAATTGATATATAGCTGCTGTTTCATCTGGTTGTTCATTCTTCTTTTCCTATGAATTCAATTGTATATTACATTTTTATAGTGTACTGCCCAGTAGACAAAGTAGAAACTCCGACTTCACATAACAAAATAACGAGGTTTACTCAGACGTTTCGTCTGTCATGCGACTGATATCATCAGTGCCAAACTGAATGGGAGATTATACAACCGGTCGCTATTTAAGGAGATGAGAGTATTGTTCGGGAAGGGGGCCACGCTTTTTGTTACAAACCGAGGGGTCACCGCTTATGTGCCAAGACTCTAGAAGCTTTCTGGGTCCCCATCTTTGTTCTCGAGCCAAGGTCACTGCGTTGTCGATGTTGAAACAATGACCCGTGTCCCAACAATGTTCTGTAAGCTCTGTCTTAAACCGTGTAGCATGCATCGCGCATTTATGTCCCGCTTATGTTCTTTGAAACGAAGTCTCATATTGAAACCAAAGGACCCCGTCGCCCGGAAGACCAGTCTGGAGTAGTCTACAAACTACAATGCCAAGACTCTGACATGTGCTACATTGGCGAGACAGACAGGAAACGGAACACTCGTTTCATAGAACATAAGCGGGACATAGAGAGCACGACGCACGCCACACGGTTTAAGACGGAGCTTACAGAACATTGTTGGGACACGGGACATTGTTTCGACTTTGACAACACAATGACCTTGGCTCGAGAACACTGGAGTCTTGGCACATAAGCGGTGACCCCTCGGTTTGTAACAAAAACCGTGGCCCCCTTCCCGAACAATACTCTCATCTCCTTCAATAGCGACCGGTTGTATAATCCCTCATTCAATTTGGCACTGATGATATCGGTCGCATGACAGACGAAACGTCTGAGTAAACCTTGTTACCTTGTTTTGTAAAGTCGGAGTTCTCTACTTTTTTGTGTAGTTATGTCGCCTCCCGGCTTTTGGAATATTTTTGCCCTGTTTTAGACTGTTGTCAGCCGTTGGTAGGCACGATATAAATAAATCCAGACAAACAAAGAATAGACGGCAGTCTTTCGAAGCTGGGATTTTTACGCAGAATACCTAATTAATAAGAGGAATTCCTCACAGTTGCGTAGCTAATACCCAAAACGCACTGTCGCACACGATCTGGATCGCCCCGCAATCATGGTGTGCGTAATCCCGCTGGACACGCGGCGCTGTCCGCACTTCACGTTCGTGATCCAGGTTTTCATTTGACGCCGTCTAGTGAGAGCTTTGCACAATGCCTACTGAAGTTTCAAATTAAAAGAAAGCATTGGTCCAGGATGTCTACTTGAAATATACACACATTAATGTAAATGCTATTTAGGCTGTTTCAGCGTTTGTCCATGTTGTTTTCTTCGTTTGGGCCACTGGAATCAGTACGGGATCCAACAGTGTGAGTAGAGAGAAGATGAAAAAGTGAAAGGATGCCACTGCACGTGTGCCAACCCTCCTTGAAGTGTGTAATCATGTTCGCGAACGCGGGACAAGTGTTTGTGTTGTGGATCTCTGTCGCCGAGACTCGCTTTGTCCGCACCTCAGCACGTTCGCAATCGCTGCCTATCACGATTGCACATGATGTAGATCTTGCGTCAGTGCGTTTTGGGTATAAGATATGGAGGCGAAACATACGGAAGACATCTATTATAGTGGAGGCGCATGAGCACAAAAAATGCAACTTAGTCATTATCTATTTCCTTATATTGAGATGCAACGGTGACGTGAAATTTGGTAAAGAATCTCCACGTCTATTTTCCATAACTTTCAGAATCTTCCATTGAACAGAACGTGTACATGAAAGCTGATACCTGTCTGTCAGAAAACTAAAGTACATTTTTGTTGTATCCTTCAATTTGTCACACTGTCAGTGTTGACTAAATGTCTTCGACAACTTTGTATTTACCTTCTGATGTTGAATCACAGTTGTGCCCCATTTGCTCCTGTCCAGCCAAGACTTCAACGTTGTAAGGCTCCGTCTTGACTTCCATGATTGGATGTTCCTTTGAAGATTCCTCTCGAGTTTCATCTTTAACGTCACATGTCCCAGCTGTTACTCCTGAAGTAAAACAAAAAAGGAGAGAAGTAAGCCACATGGCAAGGCTTCGGGTCACACGACGACCACCTCTGTACTTTTTCTGAACCTAGTTTAACTATATATTGCACCTAGAGGTGTGCGCTGTCGCCAGTAACGAACAGTCGGGGCTACACCACAGCCAATGGTGCACGAATGGAAGCGTGGGAAAGGGTTGTTGGGCGGGAAAGGATTTGGGTTTCGGAAGGGTGAAGGGGCGTACGCCCCATACAGCACCTATAGGGGGCGCCAAAAGCGAATCCCCTAGTGGGAGGAGTGGGCACTTTTCCCGGGGCTCGTAGCACACTCTGCGGTGTTGCCTGTACGCGGCCTGCTGCATCACGTCTACCGTAAGCACCTCAGTATTCAGAACACGAAAGCACCATAAAGCAGTACAGTAATTTCACGCGTATTAGCCACGACTTATGCACAATTCTTTTTCTCAGGGGCGCTCCACAGCTTATCCATCGGTGTGGCTTATTTGATGACTATTTCTTCCATATGCCATTTCTAAAGAAAGGACAGTGTCTCTGGAACAGCACTGCCCTGCCGATGCACAAACAGTGCGTAACAGGGATGGGTCCACATTCGAATAGATTGGTCTTCCCTGGTGCATTCCCCCAAGCAGCTTTAACGAAAGTGGTGACAGCGATTCACGTTTTCTGGAAGACCACTGACCCATCAATCCATGAGAAAGCGCCCACCAAGGGCAAATTCTGATCTTGGTAAACTCTAGAGCTGACCCCGGAGTATGGACCACAGGATTTATGACCTTCTCTATGGTCTCCTTTGTCGCACAAATCAGTTGCCTCGTATTGGCCATGGCTTATTTGCCAGAAAAATTTCAAAACGTTCCTAAAAACGTGTCCTGCAGCTTCTCTGCAGTGCAGCGTATACTCGTGAAACTACGGTAAGCTATGGGCTGTACGTGGAGCAGTGTGCCATCATCCACTTTTTGAACGACTATGACAGTAGAGTGCAGAGACGTGTATAATATTAGTGCACCAGTCATGGCTGTTTTGCATGCCTGATGGTGAAAGACAATGACGTATGATGTCTACATGTACAGATGGCGGGTCCATGCTCACTTGCAAAAATTGACATAGTGAAGCGCAATAGAAGGACATTATATATTTCTTATATCGCTTTCGACCAGGCAAAAATGCAAGTCTAAAACTTCACAATGCGTTCAATGGCATTTGTCCTTACTAGGTTTATGCCACCTCCTGATGCGAATCTCGTGTAACGTAAGTTTTATTACGTATTTTTTCGCGAACCGAACTCGGAAATTTGCCAAGTAAAGGTCACTTTTTTAGCCCTTCAATGCAAACAGCGTGCCCAGTTTACTGAAATTCATGGTAATTCACAGGGATATTGGGGAGCTATCCCTATATTGAGGAGAAAAAATAGCCAAACATAATACCTTTCGTGGCATCAAGAGCGTAATGCTCGAAGAGTTTTTGAGTGCAATCGTTGTCAGTGAGATGAAAAGAGGCCGCAAGCCCAGCCTACAGAGTGATAGTAAAGAAAGTGACAGTTCTTCAAATTGGGAGAGGGAAGACAGCAGATCCCAGCAGAAGCCAGATGAGATGAGCCATATCTGTGTTGTCTCTTTCTACTATCCCTCTGTGGGCTGAGTTTGCAACCTCCTTTCGTCGGACTAACGATAATTGCGATCAAAGAGTTGCCGAGCGATATGCTCTTGGTACCCCGAAAAGCACGATGTTCGGCTATTTTTTTTCGATGGGATAGCTCCTCGATATCCCTCTCAATTATCGTGAATTCGAGGGAATTGGGCACACTGTTCACATTGGCGGGATCAAAAAAGTTACCGTTACTTAGTAAATGTCCAGGTTCAGTTCCCAAAAATTTACATAACACATCTTACGTTACTTGACATCCACATCAGGGGGTGGCAAAAAACCTGGCGAGCACAAATGCCTTTGGCCACATGATCCTAGGTGGCGCAATTTTTTTTATTATGATTCAAGGACACGTTTTCTAGGACACTCCGTATGAGCATGGGCTCAAGAAATGCTCTTTTTATGTGTATTCGACAAAACAGCAAGTCGGTATTCAAGGCGTGCGAGATGGCAGCTTTCTTTGTGAAGCTGTTCCCAGACTCGAAGAGTTTTATTTTACGTGCTTTGTGCACATCCTTAGCGAAGCTGCTATGCAACTAAGACTACTGCTGTGTTGTTAAAAGTGCTCGTTGTATTTTATATACACGGCGCAATTTTGCTTTGTGATAAAATGCAGCCTTCTGAAGACCTTGGAAACTGCTGCAATTGTTTCGTAATTAATAATGTTTTGGGAAATAGAAAATGTGATGCAAGGTTTCTAACTTTATTCTAGAGTGTAACATGACTGCATGGGACTCATAGGGTTGAAAAAAAAAATTGGGATGAAAAATTCAAATAAACTCGATTGATTTGATTCAATCAACTCCTTTAAGTCTCCCTCCTAACTGATGATTTACCTCATAACCGTGAAGTACGATGATGTAGTAATAATTTCTAGTATATTGTACACAGCCTCGAATTTACACCCCATGACACGTAAGTTTCCTCGATGATGTATACTGCCGTGAGTTAGACAACGGGGCTTGGCCGATGATGATGGCGGACTCATGAAGAACCCGCAACAAGGGAACAATCCGATCTTCCTTGAACACTAGAACCCCTTTGTCGTACACCATGCCGAGCACAGAATATGGGCCGCAGGGTTTATCGCCTTCCCTACGGTCTCCTTTGTTGCACAAATCAGTCGCGTCGTATTTCCCGTGGCTTATCTGCTGGCAAAATTTTCAAAATGTTCCTAAAAATAGGCCCTGCGGCTTATCTGAAGTGTGGCTTATACGCGTGAAATTACGATACATCTATAGAATATTACCGTGTCATGTTCCCCAAGAGCATTCTATAAACAGGGTCTTACTTTTTCGAGTTAGACCCGATTAGCCCCAATGATCCCCTTGCGAGAATCACTTTATGGCTGGTTCCCGTTGAACCAGATTTCTCCCTGCCCTGAATTCCAATCACGTGTGAGATTGGCAAAAAACAATGCGCGTTGCGAAGTGGCCTGGCGTCCTTGTCCCAAGGACAGGACGATAATTGTTGTCAGTAGAAAATTTATGAGAACTATAGTGGGCTGCAGTTGAGTGAATCGCTATTGAAAAATGCAGCGTCATGCCGTGCACATTCAGAACACTACGATCAAACCCATTCCAAACGCGCACAGTCACGATAGGATGCGTGCTCTTCTCCTGCTGTCTCATTGGATGTCGCCCTTTGCATCCTTTCTGGGATCCCATTCGTTGTTGCCAGATGGCTCTGTCTTCAGTGTGTTTTTCTTCCAAGTGGTAACGTTGCACAAATTAATTTGGTGAATTGTAAGGCTAGATTCCTATTGCAAACAGTGGTAACCCCCAAGGTTTTGCAACTAATGCAATTTCACGCGTATAAGCCGCAGGACGCGTCTTGGAAAGTTTTGAAAATTTTCTGGCAGGTAAGCCACACTCCCAGATAAGCCGCAGGATGCGTCTTTAGGAATGTTTTGAAAATTTTCTGGCAGATAAGCTGCAGGACGCGTCTTGGAGCTTTTCGAAAATTTTCTGCAGATAAGCCACGGGTGTTACGAGACGACGGAATTGTGCAACGAAGGAGGCCATAGAGAAGGCAATAAACCCTTTGGTCCATACTCTGGGGTCATCATGGTGTACAACAAAGGAGGTCAGCTCTAGAGTTCTACCAAGATTGGATTGTGCAATTTTTTGGCATTTTTCATGAATTGATGGGTCAGTTGTTTCCAGAAGACGTGAATCACTGTGACCACTTTCATTAAAGCTGCTTTGGGGAATGCACCAGGAAGACAAATCTACTCGAATGCGGACCCGTTCGTGTTACGCACTGTTCCTGCGTCGGCTGGGCAGTGCTGTTCCAGAGACACTGTTGTTCATTAAAACCAGCGTATGGTATAGGTACCAGAAAAAAAAAGTCATCAGATAAGCCGCACTGCTGGATAAGCCACAGTGGGCAAGTGGGAAAAAAATCGTGAAATTCAGGCATAGTTCAAAACCATGGATAGCTCAAGATAAGTGGAATTTGCACAACCAGCCCCATGACAATAAGAAAAAGATGCAAAATGGAGGGTTCTCAAGGACTGTGGAAAATCCCAGGGATTTCCAAAACGTCGAAAATTACATTTTGAAATTCTAGGGTATTCAAGTGTTTCAAGGACCAGTGGGAACAATGTTAATGGACATTTTTTTCCCACCCAAATTTGCTTTGGGCACTTCACCCGAAAAAGGTCAGACACTATCTATCAAACATTCCCCACTTGAGTGCATAGTTTACGAGGATTTTACCGTAAGCATCACCTCCTGAAGGATGTTCGCTGCAGTGCTGTTGATGTACCTGGCCCTGTTGTGGCAGGCATGCAACATCAGGTGGTTCCGACTTCACTCTCACGGGCTGATTGCGGAACTCCAGAGAGAACTGCATTTTCTTGGAGTTGTGATTCCAAAGGGCCTGGCATGTGATGACTCGAAGTCACAAGAATCTCTTGCCTCTTCTTTAATGCGCAGTGCTGTCCTCATCCCACGTAAATTGAAAAGAGAAAATTGGGTCCCGAAGTGAAACAAATACAGCGACGGTTTTCGTACGCTCACAGAACATGAAATCCCTGAACAGTGTATTCGTGAAAACGGCGACTCACCGTTGTCAGAGGGTCAGCTACGTTCAGACAGAAGAGGTGCCGGAAAGAAGTTCCTGAAGAAATATTGCGTGGACTTCTTTCTCCTTCCGAAGAAACATGATACACGTATTTAACTACTTTCCAGGTTCAAGAAGCCATGAGCAGTTTTGTGCAGTATACAACATCTGCTTAGCTGGCAGCCAATTTTATAACAATTATTATGTAAATAGAATTGTTAATGTGTGCGTGCATGAACACTCGCTTAATTCATATATTCCCAGTATATGACAAAGTACCATCTAAGTAGGAAGACCACATACAGGGTGTCCAAGAAAATGTCTAATTGAATTATAACTAATAATAATAATAATATATAATTTAAGAAAACTACGCCACCTAGAAATCACATGGTCAACGGAATAATTTGTTACTAGCTTTTTGCCGCCTGCTGATGTGATTGTCACCTAAATCAAATTTTATTAAGCAAATTATTACGAATGGAAATAAAAAATTTGTCACATAAAGGTATGTCGCCAAAAAAAAAAAAAAAGTAATAATAAACACAAATGTGAAGCACTTGAAAAATTTACTCAAGTTCCCGATAAATGACGGGGACTTATAGCATCTGCCGGATGGACCCAATTGTTTATGCAGGGAAATCCGTCGGACTGTCCGTGATATGAGGAACGCGGTAGAGCGCCTGAAGCCGGCACCGTCCAGAAGGTGCATAGGAAGGCATAGGACGAGCTGCACGAAGGTAACTTGGATTTATCCAACTACAGACTCAGTTACCTATACAAACAGAACCTAACCTAGAGCTGTACCAATTTGCAAAGTAATGACGAAAGATGGAAGTCACTGAAAAGGTTATTCAGCTGTAGGGCTCGAACCCGTATCTTCGGGGTTACCGTGGGTTCGAGTCCTACAGGTGGCTAACCTTTCCAGAGACTTATCCATCTTTCATCATTAATTTCTTAAGCACTCGAGGCTTCGTACGCATTTGTCCGTTCTATATGTGTTCTAGCCCCAGGACATCAATTGTCTCACGTTGCAAACGAAGCTATCTTACACTACCCTGACTAGAATAAGCTAAACACTAACGGAACCTAAACAAACTTAATCTAACAACCACGACACTGCATGAATAAAGCCGACTTGCGGAATGGTGACACCAACAAAAGAATGCCCAGCCGATGCATTATGCTTCATCATTATGCGTCAAGTTAGGCGCCCATTTGGCAAAAGCGAGCATATAGTTGTCAAGACACGCACGGGGGTACCGTGATGTTGAAACACTACTCTGGACACTTCCTCCAACATTTCATTACTCATCCAAGTTGAATTATGCGGGCTAATGTGGTTATACGTCGAGATATAACTTACTATTTTCCGTAGATGAATCCCTGTTTCTCTCACTCGAGCATGCGGCCTGTGTCTTGCTCCTTCAGGTCCTGTTCTGCGTTCTTCACAAAACTGTTTTGTTGTCCTGTACCTGTACAATGCTGGTGCACTAAGGGAGCACGGAACGAAGGATGTTTTCAAAATAATGAAGATCCCAATAGCCCCTTAATTGACAGAGTACCTCATTTCAAATACCTCGAAGTGAAAAGTAAACACTCGAAGCTATTTTGCCACTACTAGAACCGTATTGAAGCTTTAAACCAGTGCACTGTTCAAACTTTGTGCCGAGCATGTTTGTTTACAAGTTTGATTGCCGCCATGTAGAAAAGGAGGAGGAGGAAAGAATGGTGCCGATCGTGGTGCAGATATCCTTGCGTGGCGCTAACTGTAAGAAAGAATAACGATATGTCGAAGAATAATAAAATTGCTCTGTATGGCAGGTATTCCTGAAGAATTTAGTTCCCCGAATAAGGGAAGTCGTGCGAATTTTCGTATGCACAACAGAAAAAGCGCGATAAATAATATGACGATGGTTGACGTCGTCTGCTACGGTATATACGTCAAACTGTATGCTCCAAAGACAAAGCCGCAACGAATTACATACGAGTGATGCACAAAAGAACAAATTAGAAGTCGTTTGAGTTGTCTTTTCACGTTCTGCGTACTATTTAGGTGCAATTAGTTAGCGCAGATCTCTTCCAGTCATCGATATGTCTCCGGGACACACGCACTCGAAGTAAATTAACACAAGTTCCGTGATACCGGGAATTAAATTTTTCAAGATACGTGCCATAAAACGCAATTCTATTGTTCTTAGACGTATCATCATATTTTATCTCACTTTACACCACGGCGTACCATCATATTTCATCCTTTTTTTTAAAACTCATGCAATCGACACCACTCTTTCCTCCTTCCTTCAATGGCGGTAAGCAAGCATGTAAACATGATCGGTACAAACTTTAAAGCTTCTAGTACGCTTCTAGTAATGACAAAGTAGCTTCGAGTGTCACTTAGAAGTAGCCTTTACTGTTCACTTCGAGGCAAAAGCAACGTGGGTATCTGTCAATGGAGATGACATGGGAATCTTCACTGTTCACTGACTGACATGACGCGCGTAAATCTAAATCTGTGCTGCGCTGTGTGTTGTGTCGTCCTTTGTTTGTTTCCCGGCACTGTTTTTTAAAATCGCTTTTAAAGTGTAAATCTACATACTCCCTGTCATTGTTATTGATGTGATCTTTTGTTCAGCGCTTACATACTGCTCTAGGATCATCTGGGACGAACAACAATCGGGGATAAGCACCCGGAACAAAACAACCCCAGTGAACAGGACACAGACACCCATGCACAAGCAAGTGTGAAAAACGAGGCTTCATCTTCAGAAGTTCTACAGTGAGTTCTATCTAGCCGTGTGACATCGGCCTGCGGATATAATTAAATGTTGCAACGGGTGTTCTAATTTTTGAAAGCGAGTACTCAAAACTACAATGAAGCCTGAATACATGTACCCTTGAAAGGAAAGCTATCAGGACTGGTTTTCTTTGTGCGACTATAAACAAAAAGAACTGCATCAAGATTAAGGTGCACATGCTAACATGTCCTCTGGTCTCTGCATAAAAACATCCGTATAACTGACAGAAAAGATTCTCTAAAAAGAATTTGAAGAACTGTCCCCATAGGGCAAGGCATGTGGTATTGGTATCTCGGCCACATCACCTTCATGGAAGACTTTGACGACTCTCCTGTAGGTGTTTGCCAGGCTGTCTTCCCCAATAGCCACCGGTCTCAGTATTCTTGTACTCCTCATTAGTGCTACACAATCCAAGGTCCCTCTCCAAGCACACACGGTCGCAAGCTCATGAAAATATTTTTTCTAAAACTGCATTACAAGCTAAACTCTAGATGGAAGACATGACATGTGACCGTGGAATCAGCGGACGAGGTGGATAGCATCCGGTGGAATTTAACGGAATCTTTTCTGTTTCTGTTACTGCCTCTGTTTCAGTTTCCGTTACAAGTAGGGATGGGCCAACAGAATCCCTGAATCCTAGGCAGGGGTTCGGGAATGCGAATTCCAATTGCAATAAACGGCGAGTAGAATCTTTTGAATCCACCGACCGCGTTTGTTTTTTGTCTTCTTTTTCTTTTTTTTTTGCACGTCATGATTGTGCCGAAATCCTGATTGGCTGATGGCTGGTTTTCTCTTTCGTCTCTTTATGTTGCTTCAGACTGAAACAGTTTTAGAAAGAACTCTCGGAACTAACTAGGAAAGTTACTTTACAAGTTGTAAATTAACGTGGCTTGGCTTTTCGATTGCTTCCAGATTTACGGAAAGAATGCGGACTTGGGAGTTGATCTACTTATTTCCCGTAGTAAACGAAAAACGTGTTACATAAATTATATTTCGGAACGAGTATACAGATATATTTTTTCCCTGAAAACGAAACTATTATTCAGTTAGTTTTTCATTCAACAAAAATATCAAATTCTGCTTTGAAACATTCTACAGGGTGTTTATGTTTAGCCTTTACGGAATCTTCGTAACAAGATTGCGAGAGCAGTATAGATGGCGTCTTTGCAGCTGAGTTCTACGGCTAGGCAGACATACGGTCGAAGAAAGTGTGCAACTACCAGACGCCTAATTACCAAAAATTACAAATCCTGAAACACGGTGCGTTAAAATGTCCATCACCCGAATTTTGATACGCAAATGAGTCAAAACCGCCGCGACTCGGGACGCGGGTAGTAAAAAAGAGGATAGCAAAGGTTTGTGGAGTTTACGGTTCATCCGGTAACATTGGGGGTATCCTGGAAGAATTTGTGTATTTTACTGTATCTCGGGGTTGCCTTTCAACGAGCATCGTGCTTCTTACTTAACAAGAAACAATCTTTACAGGAGATTTAGACAAGAACCCCTCGATGGTGCTTCTTCTGTCTTGACTGGGAACCCATGCAGATACGGCTGACCCTTTGACACGCAGTGAGTTGTCACTTTAATTCATACACTGTTGAGCATTTTTGCTTTGGTTTGAGCTTACAGAAACCGTTTCTGTATTTGTCCCGCTTCTGGTCCCACTTTTCTCATTTTCCTAATTTACATGGGTCGAGGACAACAAACGATTTACTCCTCATGAAGGAAGAGGCAAGACATACTCGTGTCTTTGAGTCTTCACGTTCCATCCCCTCGGATTCACAACTCCAAGAAATGCAGCTCCCACTAGAGATGAGTGGTCAGCTCGTGAGAGTGAAGTCGGAACCACCTGATGTTGCATGCCTGCCAGAAGAGAGACAGATACAGCAACAGCGTCACAACGAGTCTCCATCAGCAGCTGATGCTTGTGGTAAAATCTTTCTAAACAATATACTTAAGGTGTGAATGTTTTATGGACGATCCTTGGCAGAACACGCTAATATGGTGTTTCGTACTCATGCGTGTACTGTTATCAATTACATTTCTTCGCCTAACAACTTCGAATTTCAAAATATCCAGTCTTAAAGTGATGAGGACGATATGTGTATGAATACGGGCACTCACCCTTGACCCTTGAGCCAGCTGAGCTGTGGACTAGGCTAATAGGCTTCGGTAAGATGGTGGAGAGAACGTGGCTATCCATTACATGTAGCAGGATTTAAAGTGGCGCCAATGTGAGTGGAAACCAGGAGACAGCGCTTCGAATCCGAATCTTTACGACTGCCTCACTTTTGTAGCGCAACCAGACTGCACACACGCTCATTTGACACGGTGGGCATAAGTAGGATAAGTAAGAGCCTTTATATGGAATTTCAGTTGAAGAAAAAAATCTGAAAGCCCCAGCACCTACTCTCTAACGAGCGACGAACCGTCACTGAGGAGCGCACGCACAACATCGTGCCGAAATGCTTCTTTCCACTCGACAAACAAATGTTCGGTGGACCACGTTCAGAAAAGGAAGGTAGGGAAAGTGTGCGCACACACAGAAAAAAAGGACAGACAGACAGAAATAAAGCTGGCCAGGACACACGACCAAAAAGATTTGCCAGCCGCCAAACCAGATGACATCGCCCCTCTATGTTGGCAACACTGAACACGGGCCATATACAGACAGACAACCTACGTCCGCTGTAGCAAGATACTCATGTACACTTCTTGCCCGGGCTAGCCCCAAGCACGATGAGCCCACCATTTTCCATGGCGGACGTAGAGCTGTTGGCTGTCCACCAATTAGGGACGGTGGATTTTAAAAGATTTATTTCTAAGGCGTTTATTCTTCAAGGTTTATTTTTCGGAGCCTGTTTGAACAGTGTGGCTTTTCTTATGCTTCGCATTTATGGGTGTATTTTGCAAGTTTGATCTTTAACAGATTTATTTTCGAATGTTTTGTTCTTACACGATGTACATCTTTCAACATCATCCCATTGGATAAGGCGCAGAGAGCCTGCAAGAAAAAAAAATCGCGTGTAAGCTGTGGCTAATACTCTAGGATTACGGTACATCCTGCATGTCCTTCTGTGAAGTGTTGTGGAACTGGTGGCAATGACCAGAAGCCTTGGTATGATCAATATGTTTTGCATTTCGTGCAGCAAAATATAAGGAAAACAGTCACAACTGCCATTTACGGTATTGTTGCTGCGGATAAAACCGATTTGTTCATTTTCTTTTTGCGCTTTCAGTGCTACAGCTGAAAAGAATTAATTTATAGTGTCGGGCCTATAATGGCATTTTCCGTGCCTAAATCAGGATTTTTACCCTAACACCAGCTTTCTCACCCCATATAGTCACTGTGTATTTCTAGTTTTGTCGACTGACAGTTTTGAATGCAGTGTGCACGGATAGGTTAAAACAGAGTGCGATTAGTTTCAAAAAGGGGATGGTGATAAACCGTCGCATGAGATTTGCAACATGGCTTACTTCTTCCGTTTTTTGTTTTGCAGCAGGAGTTACGACTGGGATGTGTCGCATTAAAGAAGAACCTCGAGAGGAATCTTCGAATGAACATCCAATCATAGAAGTCAAGACAGAGCCTTATAACGTTGTCATCTTGAAGGAAGAGGACCAGATGGGACACAACTCCGATTCAACATCGGAAGGTAAATACAAGATGTTCGAGGGAATTTATATACCCAGGCTCTCACACGGGCAGTCTTCAATAACCATTGAAACCCACAGCCATTCAACGTGTGTGTAGTGCTACCCACTGTAACCAGTCAACGATTGAGAGCCAGTTAGATGCGATGCTCTTTGGAAAGTTAATGCGTTGGTGGCGCTGCACATGGGGGGGGATCCCAATGGCCATTGGTTACAATGGTGATTGAAGACTGCCTATATGACAGGAATATTAGTCAACACCAAACCGCATGGCATCATACAGACAAAAAACAGGGATGCAACGGAAACTCCTTCAGTTTTCTGCTCGTCACGCACCGGCTGTGCACATTGATGTTTATGCTTATTATTATTACGTTGATTAATTATTACGATTACGATCTTTGAGATAACGGTACCTCCAATATTAAGATCAAATTTCTGGTTCCTGTCATCTCACCCGTTGGAGCACGTGTGAACGTGACATCAATATAACGATAGTCGTGAAACTGCCTGTCTGCATATGTCGATCAGAGTTCTCCCGATGGGTAGTAAAACCACTACCTACTAGATTATAACGATCATGTCATAATTGGCAACCCCTATGAGGAGCCCTTGAGTCCCTTGAGCCCAATCCGTTAGGGGCGCTATTCATCTGCACGCGAGATCTGCATCACGATTGGATGATGGAAATTTGAATTCTAAATATGCAGAAGCGTACGTACGACTACCGTAGCAGACGACAGCAATAGCTCCTATGAAAACACGTAGAATGATGATGATATTCAACCTCAGAATGAAACATCTGTGGAATATCCTCCGCTTGTACAGAAATACTGCGGTAAATTGAAGTACAAGGTATTGTATAAGTTGAGGAAGCAATAACTTTGACGATGAGTAGCGCCACCACTACCCTCCAATAATGTGGCATTGGGAAGGGGTGCCTCTGACATGGTCGTTGTAATCTAGTAGGTCGTGAGTAAAACGCATCTGCGCATGACCGCCTGATGTTAGATAGAGCTCGATAGAAGTAGAGGAGGATGCGTCCTCTCCACATTGTTCTATTCCCCTTACCCAAGCAGCACAATGTACTGAAAGTTGAGTGCAATAGGGGTGGCCGGTATGCGTCTTATCAATGTTCTTCAGTTTCATAAGTGTGTTCAAGGTCCTCCACCTACCCGTCCACCCCTATTGCACTCGATTTTCCGTACATTGTGCGGCTTGGGTAAGCTTTTCGTTTCGTTTCCTTTTTTTTTTTTTTTCTTGTTCGCTCTGTGCTACAACGGTGTCTGGTTCCCGGGTGTGTCTTACCGAGAAAACAAATGCGGATCGCCCTGAAGTTGCACGTGCTTGGAGGAGCTACAAAACTTGAGTTGGCAGACGGTTGCGTGTTGCCACCGAAACGCGTGTCAGCGGATTGTCCGCAGTTGAGCTGTGTACTTCTGGATGATGCAGTTCCGATGGTGAGAGTGATGATGTCTATGGCATTGGATGACGAGTAATGGACGAAGTCGTCAACCTCAAAGGATGCACGAGATGGAGAGCCTCACATTGAATCACTGCGTATGTTGTCCTTGGAGAAAAGCTTTCGGCTCAAAGCCGAGCTTTAGAGCTGGACAAAATGCTTTTGCACTCGTAACAAAGGCGCGCACGTTCTACTTTTTCGTTGACAGTGTTCTACCTGCACCGTTATTCTTTGTTGACGTGATCCGAACCGGCGATTTCGCACAAAGCTTGTTTTGGATGACAGCTCTGATGTACAGCAATCAGATTTTGTTTGCCAGTCAGTATCGTAATCAAATGGGGTAAACTTTTAAGCACGTGTTCTCCTGTGTGGAAAATTGGCAGAGTTAGCTGCGCAGACGTACACCCCATATGTTATGTTTCTAACTGCGAGAGGCATCCATGCATGTGACCGAAGGAATCAAGTGTGATACCCAAAACGCACCGATGCAGGATCCACATCGCGCGCATTCGTGCTTAGGCAGCAATTGTGATTGCCCTCAGGTGTGGACAAAGC
Source organism: Ornithodoros turicata (assembly GCF_037126465.1). Lineage (NCBI taxonomy): Eukaryota > Metazoa > Arthropoda > Arachnida > Ixodida > Argasidae > Ornithodoros > Ornithodoros turicata. The sequence continues at coordinate 129,005 of NW_026999478.1, read as the reverse complement.
GAGTCTCTGCGACAGAGGTCAACAACGCACACACTTGTCTACCGTTTGCAAACATGATTACACACACTTCGAGGAGGGTTGGTGCAGACTCAGAGGCTTTTTCCTTCCACCCTCTCCTTCTCGCTATTCACACTGCCGCTTCCGGGTTGGCAAGATGGCGGCGATGACACTAAGAAATCAACGCCGACGAACGCCGAAACAGATGAAATAGCATTTGTATTAAGGAGAAATTACTTCTTCAGAAATCAATGGATGTTTTTCGTTCATACGAGACACGTGAACGCTCTCAACTATCATCATAAGTTTGGCTTGGTTGAGTTTTGATAAATTAAAGTTTGATGCGAATCGAATGTGTGCTGCCATCTCGACAGAGTGTCGTGCACTAAAATACTTGCGAATTCGGGCTGGATACAAATCAACAGATAGTCCTGGGACTCTACAAAATGTGTCATTGACAAGGGTATAATACAAGGAGAACACACCAGTACTTCTGTTTTGACGATATTTTATGCCGTTTTCGAGCGCTGTGCGAACAAACGTTCTCTAATGTCTTGCGCAGAAGCGATTCCCCCTCAAGGTGAATTTCGTTCAAGTAGACATTCTGGATCAGTGTTTCCTTTTAATTTGAAACTTCAGCGGGTGGTGTGCAAAGTTTCCACTAGACGGCTGGAAATGAACATCACGATCACAAACGTCAAGTGCTGATGGTACGGCATGCTCAGCGGGATTGCACCGATCCAGATTGTGTGTGACACTGCGCTCTGGGTATAAAATGATTTGGACACCTTGTAATTCTGGAGATCAGCTTAAACTCTTAATGCTGTAGCTGAACGCACTATAACCGCTGTCACAAGGGCCGTCTTCAACGACCATCGAGATTGATAGCCATTGAGGATGCACTTAGGGCCGCCTAGCGTGTAATGTGTCAGCCTAACAGGGAACATTGGATCCAACGCTTGAGAAGTTGACGCGCCACCCGCTTGATGGCTCTACTTGCTCTTTCAATGGTCAATGGTCGTTGGTTTCAGTGGAGACTGCCCATGTGACACGGTAATAAGATTGGACTGATTAGATTAGACATAAATTTCGATAAAAGAATTGTATGCATTCATTTCGGTACGCCGATTGGTGCACCAAGTTCTCTTTTCTTATTTTTAACGTATCTTTGACCCGTGCGGAGCTCCCGGGCAATTGGAATATAGTCAAGGTTGTTCCAATTCCTAAAACAGGTTGCAAACTAAACATTGCAAATTACCACCTGATATCCCGTCTGAGCACACGTAGTAAGGCATTAGAACATATGGTATACAAGCATATTTCCAAATGTCTGGAAAGTAAGAATTTCCTCTCTGCCACTCAGCATGGCTTTCACCGTCGGCTTATGTCCATTGCCCCAAGCGCCGTAACACGCTATGCCAGAACGGATGCTTGTTACCAAGAATATTGAGCTCAACTTACAAAGAATCGTAGGCCGCAGGGCTTAAAATTTATCCTTGTTGCGTTCTTTTCATTGGCCCACACCCTTATCACGTTATTCTATTCTTTTACTGACCGTGCGGGAAAATACTGTCTGACTGTGCTTTCCAATCAACATTGACCTGTCACGTTCATTGACCTCAACTCCAAAATGCAGGGTATACTGCTGGACTGTCTGCATACTTTTGTGTCCACTGGCGCACCGTCCCCACTTTATGCCAGAACTGAAGTTTGTTACCGATAATAATGGGCCCAGCAGCAAAGTGCTTTTTCTTTGACCTTTTGTGGACGGTGGGAAAAATTAAGGAAAAACTTTATACACAAAAAACAAAAAGGAAGCTGATGTTCGGGCGTATGAAGCTATCTTTTGTACCCTGAGAGAGTCCATGATCAGACGGTTCCGCCATGTAGAATGTCTGTCCACAACAGAGAGTTGGCTCTTCAGCTACGAGCCTGCTGGGATACGAGAAGTGTTTGAATAATCAGCGTGTTTGCAACAGCGGCCGGCCCACCCAATGTGAGTGTACGTAGCCCTCGTTAACTGTAGAAATAATCTCTTACACGAAGCGCTGTCAAAAAAAGAAATGACAGCACTTGGACAAATTCTGTGTTACAACCAGGTTCATCTTAGAAAGCAACCATCTCTTTTTAACAGAAATGACATAAGAGAATTGTCGGCTTTTCTTGGACTACGCTATGCGTTACAAAGTAATTTGGTTAGTCAATAAAAATGAGATGTTGATTTGCCACCTGCATTTGTATTCTACTTATACCGCACCAAATGAGTCCCTCGTATTTCGATATGAGTAATTTCTGCTTAGCAATGTTAGAGTTAATGACGGTAACACAAAGGGGTCAAAAGATCCAAGCTAGGCGAACTCTCAGACGAGTCAAGAGATCCAACCGGGTCAAGAGATGCTCCGAGTCGAGAGATCAGTGGATCTCTTGACTCGATGGATCGATCTCTTCGTGTGGAATCGTAGAATACTAGAACCGACCTCCTTTGTTGTACACCATGCTGACCCCGGAATATGGGCCACAGGGATTGTGGCTTCCTCTGTGGTCTCCTTTGTCCCACAGATTAGTCGCGTCATACTGCCCACGCTTATCTGCGAGTTTAGCTTTCTTGCCCGAAAATTTTCAAAATGTTCCTAAAAGCGAGTCCTGCGGCTTATCTGCGGAGGGACCTATACACGTGAAATTACTGTAGATTAGACATAAATTTGAATAAAAAATTGTATGCATTGATTTCGGTATGCTGAGTTGAGCACCAAGTACCTTTTTCTCATTTTTAACGTATCTTTGACTTGTGGTGGAGTTCCCAGATGCTTAGAAGATAGCCAAGGTTGTTCCAATTCCTAAAATGGGTTGCAAACTAAACATTGCAAATTACCATCTGATATCCCGGGCACATGTACCGAGCACATGTAGTGAGGTATTAGAACATATCGTATATATAAGCGTATTTCCAAATATCTGGCAAGTAAGAATTTCTCCTCTACCAGTCAACATGGCTTTCGCCACGGTCTATAAGCACAGTGAACACAACTCGTGATCTTGCTAAAGTGCAGGACTGACTGCTTTAAATACACGTTCTTTCCTCGAACCGTCGAAGAATGGAATTCTCTGTCATATGCTCGGGTCTCACACCACAGTGTCACGGCATTTGTGAAAGGCCTAAACGTGTTTTTTTTTTGTTTATTTTGTTTCCATTTCCATCTAACAAAAGATGGCGGTGGCCCTGGAAAAAAAGCTACAACAAAGTAGCTTGAGGGCATCTGGGGGCCGCACTGACACTAGGCAGCAATGTGCAGAAATACAGTACACAGTACACAAGTATGCAGTACACAGTAAAGATAAATAATGCACAAGAATCAAACACACATTAGCCTATACTACATATTCTCATAAACATAAACTTTATGTAGTAAGTACAAATATGGCACAAGAGAATAGTGAAAAGGAAGATTATAAAATAAAAGCACTCAGTGCAGCTCAGTAAGTAAAAAAAAAAGCATGTAAAATTTACGGCAGTACCCATACACTTTCTGTAGCATGTAGAAACAGAAGAACAGTGAAAAGAAAAAAATGATAAAACAGAAGTACTCAATACAGGTCACTGAGTAAAAGAATCGCACAATCGCAAATCGCACAAAATTTGCTACAACTTTTTGAATTAAATTTAATCAATTAATTAATTTAAAATACTATGACATCGTAACTGTTTATGCTTGCATGTTTTCAACCCAACTACATGATGCAATATAGTATGTGCCTCGTAAATTATTTTGGACTTTCTCTGCCCCTCCTACTTGGACCCTCTTAGGGATTGTAGTAGCATTTCACAAGTAAAAATAAAATTTAGTGCTCCGTATGTGGGATATAAGCAACCGTTAAGGTCTTATTTTCTCGAACATTGGGGGCACCAAAAAAACATGAAAAAGTGTTGCTCGTCCTCGTGGCCTGTGGATGACGTTGCTGCGTTTTCTTTGCCCGGTATTGGAAGTGTCGAAGTGGAAGAGTCCATCTATCTTCATGATTGGCACAATGAATGAGAACAACTCGGGTGGCATGGTAAGAGCTTAAAGTGGGACTCTGCAACAAAATTTACCACAACGATTGTTACACAGCAGTAACCCTTGCAGTGTCAGGAACATACATACGAAATATCGCATTCCCAAAGTGTGCAGATTTTATTCCAACGAATTATTATGAAGTGAGCGCTTCGCCTCTGTGAAGCAAGAGGGCGCTGAAAGCAACTCTGCCGACGTCATCCTGCATGGAAGAATGCAAGCTTCGTAGGAGACGACAATGCCGGGTGTCGCCACAGTATCTTCCTCCGGGCGAACCGCTGTGTCCTTTGCATGTTGGTTTGGTTTGGTATTGTCATCATGTACGAATTAATTACCCTCACAAAATGAATGCGAATGTTGTATTCGGTATCCAGTGAGCGGTTCGTGTTCGATATGATGCTCACCTATTTTTTTTTTTTTTTATCCTTCTGAAGTCTCCCTTTAAGGACAGAACACATTTTGGTCTGTTAGCATTCTCGTAGGAGCCCGAGATTATTCGTGCTTGTAGTGGAGGTAGTGTCTCTCTGCATGAGTCCCTGACTGCTGATGATCGAACGTCCCTGCCTCATTCTCGAAGTTGGACCCCTTAATCGCTCTGGACGAGCGTCACTTGTCTTCAGAAAAACAGCTTTCGTTTGATTGCTTTAAAAAATTGTGACTCATCCACGCGACGTTCTGGTTCTGCAAGGGTGTAGGGGGCAGCACTATATGTATTGGAGTGAGCTTCATGTCGCAGTTTGAAGCGAAAAACGTGAGGTGACAGCGCAAGTTTTTAAACAGCTCTAAACAGCTTTTAAAGCTCTAATGCATCGCGTTTGTCACAAAAACAAAGTTACCAGGAGATTTGTGAGCGGGCGTTGACACCAGCGATATGTGTCCGGGCAGCAGAGACGAAAGTGGTGACGTCTGAGCTCTTTGAGCAAAGAGGACGATGACAGTGTGGCTGGTTTAGCAAGCAGCGATCACTCGCGTTCTGTCTACAAAAATGACCCGCCGTCTGCTCCTCGTGGGTCCCCATTCATTCTCAGGGGCATTCAGGAAGCATTTTGATATTTTGGGTATTGATGAATTTACCAAATACTTTGAGCTTCCTACATTTGTGTATTCTCTGTCACCTTTCTGCAGAATGTAACATCTTCGCCATCTCTTTACATAGAACAGAAATTTATGCGCCAGCCTCTATGGAATGCCACGTACTGCGAAGAAAAAAAAATCAATTCAGTGAACAAAATTAGGTATTCTTCCAAACGTTCGAGGGGTTAACTTTTTAATCGGGATTTCCTCTACAAGCGACAGGGCTGGCTGAGTGGGCCATCCTTGTTGCAAGCCGTACTTAAAGTCGAACAGATCCTGAAATACGCATGTGCGTAAAAATAAGCATCCTCGAATTTTGATATGCAAATGAGCCGAAGTCACGGTGAGTGTGGTGAAAAAGAGAGCTTACGTTCCGCATGCACACCAGTAACGAAATATCAACTTTTTTTTTCAGTCTACTCTAAAGGGCTGAGCTAGTACATCTTTAGCCAGTTTTGGCTGGAATGGCTCAACTGTGTCAAATTAGCATAATGGCTCGGAAGCCCTTCCTGCACGTTCACAGTCACAAGACGGTGGAGATAAGCCGTACATATTTAAGCATAGTTATATGACACTGATACAAAAATTAACAAAAATGCTCATACGGGAAAGGAAAAACAACACGCTGTGACTGTCTCAGATTAAGCTCAGGTGGTTCAGTCCGAAAGTCCTACTCTTCATTTCTTGGCAAATGCTGGAGCATGGTGCGAGCTGCGTTGAGCTTGTGGCCTCAATCGTGCACAATGGGGATTATTTGTGGAGATGGAATGCAAACGGCATGACAGGGCTTTGTGAATGTGGCACCACCTATTTTTTCAAAAGTCCGGAGTCAGAAATGCTTCTCGTAATGTCCGATTTGTGAAATTTCAGATGCAAGCGACAGCACTGATACGCTCCATATTAAGGACAAGCCCAGACGCACTTGTGAACAAGAATACTCAGGTTACCTTTCTTCATATGCACAGTTCAAGATCAGCACAACAACGGTTGAACTGCAGCTCGACAGCACTGCACTAGTCGCTACGAACGATCGACACGCTGAGCAACATAGGGACCAAAGCAAGCCGTGTGCACTTGCATCCATGTCGAAAGCCAGCCTCGAATGCCACAGGTTTGCAGACTGTCACAACGAGTCTGAAAAGTGTTCCACTACTCCTCCATCGGATGTTCAGATGGGAGGGATGGGTTCTGGGTGCAACACTTGTCCCTCTGCATTCTCGTGGTCTGCAGGAGACGAGAACCACATGGCTTCAGAGTTCAGCATGAGCCGGAACCTACAGCAGCACAAGAGGCCATATTCATGCAAGAAGCCATACAAGTGCGATGTCTGCCCTGCGGAGTTCACAAGGAATGCTCACCTGGAGCAGCACAAGCGGACACACACAGGCGATAAGCCATACAAGTGCAGTGTCTGCCCTGCTGAGTTCAGCCAGCGCGGGAACCTACAGCGTCACCAGTGCACACACACGGGCGAGAAGCCATACATGTGCAATGTCTGCCATGCAGAGTTCATCCTGATTGGGCACCTACAGCAGCACAAGCGGAGACACACGGGTGAGAAGCCATACGAGTGTGATGTCTGCCCTGCAGTGTTCAGCCACAGCGGGAGCCTACAGCAGCACAAGCGGACACACACTGGCGAGAAGCCATACAAATGCGATGTTTGCCACACGAAGTTCAGCCAGAGCGGGAGCCTACAGAAGCACATGCGGACGCACACGGGCGAGAAGCCATACAAGTGCGATGTCTGCCATGCAGAGTTCAGCCAGAGCGGTAACCTACAGCAGCACATGCTGACGCACACAGGCGAGAAGCCATACAAGTGCGATGTCTGCCATGCAGAGTTCAGCCAGAGCGGTAACCTACAGCAGCACAAGCGGACACACACGGGCGTGAAGCCATACAAGTGCGATATCTGCCCTGCGGAGTGCAGCAGGGGCGCGGACCTACAGAAGCACATGCGGACACATACTGGAGAGAAGCCATACAAGTGCGTTCTCTGTCCTGCAATGTTCAGACAGCGCTCAACCTTGTCACGTCACAAGCGGACACACACGGGCGAGAAGCCATACAAGTGCGATGTCTGCCACGCAGAGCTCAGCCTGAGAGGGACCCTCCAGCAGCACAAGCGGACACACACGGGTGATAAGCCATACAAGTGCGATGTCTGCCACGCAGAGCTCAGCCTGAGAGGGACCCTCCAGCAGCACAAGCGGACACACACGGGTGATAAGCCATACAAGTGCGATGTCTGCCACGCAGAGTTCAGCCTGAGAGGGACCCTCGAGCAGCACAAGCGGACACACACGGGTGATAAGCCATACAAGTGCGATGTCTGCCACGGAGAGTTCAGCCTGAGAGGGAACCTACAGGAGCACATGCGGACACATACGAGCGAGAAGCCATACAAGTGTGATCTCTGTCCTGCAATGTACAGACAGCGCGGAGCCTTGTCACGTCACAAGCGGACACACACGGGTGAGGAGCCATAAAATTGCAACCTCTGTTGTGCAGTGTTCATCCACAGCAGAAACTTGCGGTGCGATACAAGTGCCGTCTCTGTCCTTCAGAATATCACAAGCAGGCACCCTGGAATGAGAAGCCATAAAAGAACATTCTCTGTTCTGCAGACCTGAGGCACAGCACAAACCTGCAGTGTAACAAGAAGACCTACGTGGGTGTGAAGCCATACAAATGCAACTTCTCTACTGCAGAGTTCATGTGGAGCAGGAACACACAGAGTTAGAGAAGAATTTGCTATAGCTAGTTCAGTCAGAGCACAAAACCTGTGGCTTAACATGCAGCCAAGACACACTTGTGACGGCAACCATGCAAGTGCGCAGGGACCAAGTACACTTGAAAAAGTGCCAGTGCAGTGCTGTTGTGTGTCCTGAACCCAGAGACCTGAAGAAGCACATGCTAATGCACAGAGAGGTGAAGGCTATACGGATGCAATCTGTCTCCCTCGGTATTTTACTTGTGTTCGACATTCTGAAACTCGCACGCATGAACAGACCGAGGGCAAAAAGAGTTGAGTTGGGTGGTGACACATGTGAAACGTAAGAAAAAAGAAGAGTGCAGAGAAACAGACAGACTGTGAAGGAACACCCATACAGTGGCCCTCATCTGCTAACCAAGGCTTACTTCCATGAACGACATGCATTGCATTGTTTCCTGTTTGCCTCTTTATTCCTTTTTCTCCTTCTTCCTCTTCATTATTATGATGAATGCTTCTTTTATGCCTTATATCTCTTCAACTGATAATATGAACAAATAAATCAACCCAAAGAAATGAAAGAGCAATATTTCGGCAAGACAACTTGTAAGAGGAATCCTGAAATCACGTTTTGTTTGACGAGCATCTATACTGTACAATGCGTTACAGTTTGTAACAATTTGCGGTTGACATCTCAGGAGGAATCGCCGAGAGACAATCGAGTGTGGTTTGAGAGATTAAACACTGTGACATCAGTCTCGAGAACATTTTTTGTGCTGAGAGGGTTGACTGGACACTGGAACTACTAGAACTAGAACTAGGACAACTACTACGATACAAACCTGATTTTACTGGATTCTTTTCTAATTGAGAGTGTAATAGGTATTAGGGTAGGGTAGGGTTAGAGGATAAATAGGGTCGAAAAATTCACACACTAAAAACGATGGAAATAGGCGGGCATCTTTTTATGTACTGGTAATTTCCCTGACAGTGTGCAAATAGCCGAGGTTATTGTGATTTACAAAACCGGTGACAGGAACTGTCCATCTACTTACTGTCCCATCTCAGTGTTACCAGTCCTTTTCCAAGGGGTCTGAACTCGTAATTTATAAATGACTCGACGATTATTTTAAAAAATGTGACCTTCTCTCTGAAAAGCCGTTCTGTTTTTGACAACATAGATCAACTGAGCTTGCTCTCCTTGTACAAAAAATGGTCATTGTTAAAAACATTGAAAGTTGGCTGCTGACCTTGGACGTGTTCATTAATTTCAGCAATGCCTTTGATTCTACATCGCACAGTTCTGGAAATCTTGTTCGGGGGAACTACCCTGAAAAATTGGGTTAAACCCAAAAACGAAGAGCCCTGAGCACACAGTATGCACAAGTACAGCTTTGAGCTATTGAAGCAATAGTATGAAGGTTTACTAAAAACTGCACAGCAGAGTTCAGACATCACTGACTCGAGAAAAATAAGCGTAGCCTAATTGTATGACAACAAAACAGAAATAACAAAAATATTCGTACAAGAAAAGAAACGAAACATAATGATGTGACTGTCCCAAATTGAGTAAGAGCAGTCCGTCTGAAAGTCCTACACTTTACCTCTCGGGAAAATACTGGAGGGTTGTGCGCGCTGCTTTGAGCTTGTGGCCTAGGTCGTGCACAATGGGGATTATTTGTGGAGTTGGAACGCGGACAGTGTAACAAGGCATTGCGAATGTGGTGCCACCTAGTTTTCAAAGATCAAGAATCAGAGATGCGCCTGGACTGGCATGCCCTCATAATGTCCGTTTTATGAAATTACAGGCGCAGGAGAGAGTACTGACACGCTCCATATTAAGGACAAGCCCAGAGGCACTTGTGAACAAGAATACTCAGGTTGCAGTTCTTCATATGCACAGTTCAAGATCAGCACAACAATAGTAGAACTGCAGCCCGACAGCACTGCACTATTCACTATGAATGACCAACTAACTGAGCGACATCGAAACCAGAGCAAGCCGTGTGCACTTGCATCCACGTCGAAAACCAGTCTCGAATGCCACATGTTTTCACACTGTCACAATGAGTCTGAAAAGTGTTCCACTCCTCCAACGAATATTCAGATGGGAGAGAAGGGTTCTGGGTGTAACATCTATCCCGCTGCATTCTCGTGGTATGGAAGTGACAAGAACCATGTGGTGAAGCATACTGACAAGAGGCCACACAAGAGTGATGTCTGTCCTGCAGAGTTCAGCCTGAGCGGGAACATACAGCAGCACAAGCGGACAGATTCATGCAAGAAGCCACACAAGTGTGATGAGTGCCCTGCACAGTTCAGCCGGAGTGCTCATCTGCAGCAGCACAAGAGGATACACACAGGCGATAAGCCATACAAGTGCGATGTCTGCCATGCAGAGTTCAGCCTGAGAGGGAACCTACAGCAGCACAAGCGGACACACACGGGTGAGAAGCCATACAAGTGCCATGTCTGCCACACAGAGTTCAGCCTGAGAGGGAACCTACAGCAGCACAAGCGGACACACACGGGTGAGAAGCCATACAAGTGCGATTCCTGCAACGCAGTGTTCAGCCAGAGCGGGCATCTACAGCAGCACATCTCTAGAACGTTTTTATTTTATTTTGTTCCGAGAGGGTTGACTTGGACACTGAAACTACTAGAACTACAACTAGGACAACTACTGCTCTACAAATTTGACGATACTGGAGTCCTCTCCAGTTGAGAGTGATAATAGGGTAATAGGATAGGGAAGGTAATAGGATAAATAGGGTCCAGAAATTGAGGCACTAAAAACGATGGGACTAGCCAGCCACCTGTTTACGTACTGGCAAGAACGTGCAAGTATCCAAGGTTATTGTGATTTACAAAAGCAGTGACAGAAACTGTCCATCTAATTACCGCCCCATTTCAGTGTTACCGGTCTTTTCCGATCGTTTTGAATCCGTGATTTATAGATGACTTGCCTCTTATTTTAATAAACAAGACCTTCTCTCCATCGTTAATTTCTTAGGCAATTTCAGGCATTGTATGTATTTGTCCTTTCTTTGTTGTTCCAGCCTCAGAACGTCAGTTCTCTCATGTTCAACTGTTGCCGCTTGCGTCGATCCCGTCGTATGAATATGTGTATGAGTGAGCAAAAATGAAAGAGTGAGAAGAGGATGAGGGAGAGAGAGTGGCTGATTTTTCCCTTCAGATGACGCGCCCGTGGAAGTCGCTGGGGAGGCGTGTTAGCTTAGCTCAACTGGTAGAGCCCTGGACCGGTAATCCAGAAGATGTGGGTTCGACTCCTACAGCTGGCTAACCTTTTCAGTGAGTTTCATCTATCATGGTCTATGGACTTCTGTTCTTTATCGTTTCTGAGCCGATTCGCTCCCCCCCCCCCCCCCCTGCGCTGAATGTGTCACGATAACCCGGTAGTTGGAACCCTCAGTTTGAGAGACAGTGGCCTACACCGTATCTCCGTGGCAGTCGTGTTGCCAGACGACGTGGACGACATCACGTGAGCCGCGTTGTGGCACACTGAGTGACTACAGTCATGGCGGAGCGGGAAGGGGCGTCCGCTCGTTGACGATAGTAAAGGGCATGCGTAAGAATATGAAGCTGCCTGTTCGAATCCAACTACCGGTGGGCTATGCCACAATTTTCCGCCGAATGTCGGCGCACTTCTCCCTGAAATCATCCCAGTGCCCACATCAAACCTCTGTGCCCCACTCTCTTGTGCTGTCCCCGGTGCATCTGCGAACATTTGTACGCCGCTCGCACCAACATCTCCTAGATAGCAGAAGGCCTGCGTACTCCTATGTCACACGAAGAAGCGTGCTGGTACAATTCTGTTAACACTGCCGTGACATCAATGAAAGAGCGAACGAGAGAAAACAGCAGCAGCTCGAAAAGCTCACGCACGTCTTCTGCTATGTGTTGCTCACACCCAATGTTCCTCCGTAGCCCTTATACGTAATCATCATTCAGACTCGCACGTCGGACACCCCTTACAAGAACCACGCTCTAAGTTGTGATGTTCAAGACCTGTAACGCGAATCCAGACACTATAAAGGAATCGGCTGCTTGGCTTATAATATTTTTGGAGCCGTTATCGTAAAGCCATTCCGATCTGCAGGATCTCCTCTAATAATTCGAAATCTCCCCATTCACCCCTCGTTAGGATAAAGAAACGAAGGAAGGGGTGATAGGGCGTCGCGATAATCAAAAGACCCCTTTCCACTTACGCTAGGCTTCACCAAGTCCAGAAGGTGAATTAATGAATGGCTAGCACGTTTTTCGAAAAGATACTTATACACGAAAAGAAAGGAAACAGGAAGGCCATGACTCTCCTGAATGGGGCTCAGGGCATGTGTTTGAAGGACCGGCACTTGACCTTTCAGCAAATAAGAGAGGGGGAGCCACTTTAACCTTGCAGCTTCAATCGCGCAGAATGGAGATGATTTGCGGAGCCTGACGAGGACAGCGTGAAAAGGCACAGCGAAAGTGGTGCCATCTGTTTTTTTTTTTTTTTTAATTGTGAACTAGAGATGCGGTTGGACTGGTTCGCCCTCTGAATGTTCGATTTTTGAAATTTCAGGAGCAAGAGAAAGCACCGGTACGCTCCATATTAAGGACAAGCCCAGAGGCACTCGTGATCAAGTATCTCCAGGTTGCACTTTCTCCAATGCGCGGTTCGAGATCAGCAGAGCAACAGTTGAAGCTCGATTAAACAACACTGCAGTAGTCACTATGGAAGATCCAGCCACGGAACGACCTCCAGAAAAGAGCAAGTCATGTGGACTTGCGTGCACGTCCAAAGCCAGACTTCAACACCACATGTTTGCACACTGTCTCAATGAGTCTGAAAAGTGTCCTGCTACTCCTCCACCAAATGTTCAGATGGGAGAGGAGGGTTTCGGGTGCGACGTGTGTCCCTCTGCATTCTCACAGTCTGTCAGCCACGAGAACCACGCCACGTTTCGAAGCGTACTGATGAGAAGACATACATGTGCGGTCTCTGTCCTGCAGAGTTCATCCAGGGCACGCACCTGCAGCGCCACAAGATGATGCACACTGGCGAGAATCCATGGAAGTGCGATCTCTGTCCTGCACAGTTCAACCGGAATGCGCATCTACGGCTTCACAAGCGGACACACAATGGGGAGAAGCCATACAAGTGTGACGTCTGCCCTGCAAAGTTCCGCCGGAGCAGTGACATGCAGCGCCATAAGAGGACACGCACCGGTGAGAAGCCATACAAGTGCGATGTCTGTCCTGCAAAGTTCAGCCGGAGCAGGTACCTACGGGACCACATACGGACACACACTTGAGAGAAACCATACAAGTGCCATGACTACCCTGCGCAGTTCAGACAGAGCAAGCACCTACAGCATCACAAGCGGACACACATGGGGGAGCAGCCATAAAAGTGGGACCTCTGTCCCGCAGAATTCAGCCACAGCGTGGGACGAGAAGTCATACAGGAGCACTCTCTGTCTTGCAAACTCGAGGCACATCACGAACCTGCAGCTTTATAGGCGGACGTCCATGGGCGTGAAGCCACAGAAATGCAACCTCTGTCCTGCTGGGTTCAGCCACAGTACAAACACACACTATCCAGAGAACAAGCTGCCAGCAGAGCGTCAGTTTCCTCAGCGAGAGCGTGAACCTCAAGCCTGACAAGTGGCCATGAGGCACTTGGGGTAGAAACCATGCATTTATGCAAGAAAGCAGCCGTCCCAGTGTCAATTCCGTTGTCCTCTACCCGGACACCGGAACAAGTACATCCTAGTGCACACAGGGGCAATGGTGTATGACACCACATTTGATTTCTGTTCAATATTTTGAAACTCGCACACATGAACAGACTGAGTGAGTTTTAAAAAAAGTTGGATTGAAGCTGGATTGGGTAGTGATGCATGTCAGAAGTTCAACCCAAAGGAAACCCAGTGCCTGTGGAATGACATCTATTGAGCGATCACTGTGAGGCAGTTGTGTGTTGTATGAGAGACTAAATGTGATTGTGATGTTTGTTACACGAGACAGCGTTAGCTTTATTAATGAATAAATGTTCTCGTGACTGACGCTTCAGGTACAGTTGAGAAACGTTCGTTACGGCAGTTACAACTAGTCCCGCCTTGCGAGGAGAAGGGGTTTTTTGAGAAAGGGTGCAATGATACAGCCGCCGATGGGGCTGTCCGACGTTCTATCGCTGGTGTCCCCAGTCTCGGGGGAACGCTTTTTATGCGAGGGAGTGACTGGACACTACAACTACTCCTCTGCTACTTGACGTTATTGGATTATCCTCAAATCTGCATGTGCAGTGATTGGCCTTGCGTGTGTCGCGTGGTGAAGCTGTATCCGGAGTGTCCTCAATAATGACTCCTCAGTTGTATAATTCGTATTTGCTAATATTTTCAGCTCAAAGTAATACATTTACTCGAAATAAATTGAAACCTGTTTACCTGTGTCGCCTCTGTTAGGGATGCACTCGCACATGACGACGCAGGAAGGAGTTGACAGTGTGTCGCAGTCTCAGTGGTTTACCCAGAATTCCAAGCGTGAGAGGGTGTTGGAAAAAATAGGGGATGTGTCATTATTATAGTTACGTTATTGAATCATATCATATCACTGACATGTATCTAAACCAGAATCGTAAGGGCACCCCCTGTAGGGGATACACAGGTCAAAAAGTTAGGGGGTGTCACTGAACATTGGGGGGGGGGAGTTAGGGGGTGTAGGGAGTCTGGATAAATTACTGTTTCTTGTACTATCCAAAGACATCTTCTCCGGCGATAGCATAGTGGGTTGGAAACTACCGCGGCTCTAGAAGTGAAGCTTTTGGTTTGATCAAACTTTCACAACATCCCATATTAGATCCCATATTAGTGTTACCAAAGAGGAGGACGAAGACAACAGCGAAACGTAGAGGCGTCATTGTGTCCACGAAGAGATCGTTGAAACTTTCCTGGAGAAAGAGAATAAAAGAGCTTGTTTGTTTGAAGTCCTCAGAAACAGTTTTGGTAGAAACCTCACTTCCTCCGATATAGCCATGTGCAGTTTGAACGAAAGTGGAAAAGGCTGAAAGAAATGATGAACTCGTATGTGTTTGTCCTTCTATATATGTGTTCCAACCTCAGATCATGAATTGTCTCGTGTGAAAAATGAATTGCGAGTTTCGCATCGAAGGTTAGGGTTCTAAAACTTTGACGGTTGACGTTGAAAATACGTTTTTCGGCTCTTGTGCTTTTCTGTTGATAAGTGGATACTATTACAGGAGCCTTTTTTTTTTCAACGCCGTCGTTTTTTAGTGTAATCTTTGAGTAGCGATACTTTGTGGGAGGAACTTATCGTATCCCAAACCTGGTATAGTTAGAACTGTGCCAAAGGAGCCGTGGCTATGAAGTGATTAGATGTACTCAATTGCGTTACGCCAGCAATAGTGATAAAGAGCAGTTATTTCGGTGCTTACCTGTATAGGGAGGATATTTCAGATGTGTGTACACTATAGGAACTGCCTGGCTTTTATAGGACACTCCATACAGGCTACGTGATTCCTTTGTCCTTCATAAATTCTGTTTCAATGGGATTTCTGAAACGTCTTCGACGAGAATTGACTTTCCAGCAAGTACCTTCTACTTGGCATTTCCTCTGCAACCACGCGTTCGCAACCACATGTGCACAGGGAATATAAAAACTGAAACAAAATTCGACGTCAACCGTAAATAAGATGACAAGGTTATGGCCATGAACGAGACAGGGATTCAGATTATACAGAGCGTAGAAACCGTTGCGTGGTGCATGGATGCGCAGAATACGCAATTAACACGTACAAGGGGATGTATTTTTAGAACAAAAAAAAAGAAAGGATGACACACAGCATGTTATATCAGACAGAAAAAAAAAAGACGCGTGTTGCTTACCATATTCCAAGGAGAAAGAAACAAGGATAGCAAAGTGTAAAACACGGGGGGGGGGGGGGGCTCGAGCCCCCCTACCTGCCACGGACCGACCCACGCAAATCGTGCAAATCCGAGGAGAACATAATATATGGGGGAGGGGGGTTCGATCAGTGTGACGATCGCGAAAGTTCTTGCAGTTCATGGCGTCTATCTAAGCAGCACTCTTGAATAGTTTGCAAACTATTAGCTTTTCAAAATGCTTCCAATCTCGTGACACCACTTCATTGGTCATGACCAGGGTTTGTTACCGAAAATATTATTTTTTCCGGTTTCGGTAACTGAAAAACTTGGCTTTTCGTTCCCGTTTCTGTTACCGTTTCATTTTCGGTAGCAGTTTCTGTTTCCGTTTCCTTTTAAGAATTTCGTTTCCGTTTCCGAGGTAATTTCTGGTTTCTGTTCCTCATCCGGAACTCGTACTGTCTGGTTTTGGCTTTTTCATGTAAGATATTCTAGTTACATAATGGATGCAAAAGGACAGCCACACCAAACACAAACACTAAGGTCTTTAATGCAAAGTTCGTAACGAATCTTATACACCGCTAGTACACACACACACACACACAAATAGAGATACGATGATGAGATGGGGCTGATGCCGGCCAGCAGGCTGGGCGCTGCCCCAGTGCCACTTGTACGTGATGAGAGATGATGATGGATATGATCAGGGTCCGGTAATCAAAGCAGGGTGGAGAGGCATGTTGACGACAGGAAGTCCCAAAGGTGACGCAGACCTTGGCGTGTATGGGCTGGACTGGACCATGGGCCCAGCACCTTGCCTATGGTAAATGGGCGATGATCGATCGCATGCAGTTCGTGCTGCAAGATCGCACGCTCCTGCTGGTAGTCCGGGCAGTCCACAAGTAGGTGGTGCTGGTCTGCACGCACACTGCATGCTGCACAAAGGTCCGAGGGCGCACGGCGAAGACGTTGCCTCATAACTGGTGTAAATGCAACATTCAGCCGCATGCGGTGAAGAAGGGATGCGCAGTGTCGCGGAAGGCGATGAGGAAGCGACAGTGAAAGAGAAGGATCCACTGCGTGGAGCAGAGAGTAGGGTGTAATGTTATGCAGCCACTGTGATCTTGTCTTGTCTGCAGAGAGAGCACGGACGAGGGCCTGGCGATCACCTTTGGGCAAGATGATAGAGTGAGCTGAAGCTATATGATGACCCCGCAGGGCCGCCCGGTCGGCCTCTTCATTGCCGGGTACGCCGACATGACCAGGTACCCACTGTAATACTATGCAGTGGTCCAGGTCCAGCAGCTCCTTGTAAGTTTCAAACACGTCAGCAACAACGGGCATGAGAGAACCTCGAATGCCCATTGTTGCGAGGCATTGGATAGCAGCGTTCGAGTCTGTGTAGAAGACCCATGGCCGAGCTGAACACTGCAGGATCTTGCGCATGGCAAAGAGCAAAGCATGTAGCTCAGCACATGTTGACGACGTCAGATGCGAGAGACGGAAGATATCAGTTATGTCTTCGGACGGAATAATATAGGCGCATGCAGAGCTGGCTTCTGTGGACGAGCCATCTGTAAAAACAGGAGTAAAGCCTGCGTACAGCTCGCTCATCATATCCAGTGTGAGCGCCTTGGACACACCTGCAGCGACATCATCCTTTCTCTGCAGCCCGGGAACGAATAGTGAAACAGATGGCAGAGGGAGCGTCCAAGGTGGAGTTGAACGCGCCTGGGGTTCAACTTGAAAACGTGGCAGGTGAGGCTTTAGCTGTTGAATACAGGACCTGAACTTGTTATTCCTGCGACGGGAAAGCTTCAGCAGTAAAGGGTGCCGCCGGTGATGAGCCAACAAACGGAGATAGTGACGGCTGGTCTCATTGAAGCGCTGGATAGCAAGCGGAGTCTCTCTCGCTTCTGCCATGACTAAACAAGTATCCGTTGTTCTTGGCACGCCCAGGCACACACGAAGGCTACGGGCCAAAAGACATTGAAGCTCGGACTCGGAGGATGGCGAAATCCCGTGTAATACTGGAAGGCTGTATAGGAGTGGACCACGCACCAAGGCTCGATGAATGGCCAAAAGAGATCGCGCATCGCAGCCCCACCTAAGGCCAGCAATGTGTCGCATTAGGGCGATCCCTTTGGAGAGTTTCGCCTCTAGGCCCGCTATGTGTCCTCTCCACGAGAGTCGGGAGTCCAGCGTTGCACCCAAGAACTTACATGAGGTGGAGTACTGGAGCTGGTGTCCAGCCACAGAAAGACGATATGGAAGTATGTTCCTTCGCGTGAAGGCGATGACGTCTGTCTTCTCCCACGAGATATCTAAGCCTGCCGTCAACAGGTATTGGTGTATGGAGTTAAGGGTTGACTGCAGTCGCCGCCGAATGGCGGGGCGAGATTTTCCAGTGGTCCAGATGCAGATGTCGTCAGCATAAAGAGAGAAATATACTTTCCTCCCTATGGCAGTCCTTAAGACCGGCCATAACTACGTTGAAGAGAAGCGGGCTAAGCACACTTCCTTGTGGCACCCCGTAGTCTGATGGAACAGGCGCAGTATCTCCCTCAGCTGTGCGGATGAACAGGGACCTACCGCGAAGGAAATCCGTGATCCAACGCATGGCCCTTAACGGCAAAGAAGCACAAGTAAGCATGTATAGGATGAAAATGCGACTGACGGTATCATACGCCCGTTTCACATCGAGGAATACAGCCACCATTATCCTTTTGCGGACCATTGCTTCCTGTGCTGCGGACACTAAGTCCATGATGGAATCCAGCGCTGAGCGGTACTGACGGAAACCCGACATTTCTTTGGGAAAAAAGGACCTTTTTTCGAGCCACCATTCAAGTCTGTGAAGTATCATGCGCTCCAACAGCTTCCCGACAGAACTGGTTAGGCTTACCGGCCTAAATAAGGACATTTGTGAAGGGATCTTGCCTGGTTTCAGCAAGGGAACGACGCGTGCGCGTTTCCAGGCTTCGGGCAATTTACCTTCCCTCCAGGATGCATTCAAAGCTGACAGAAGACACCCCCGTGACTGCTGATCCAAGTTACGGAGCGCCAGATATGATATGTCGTCAGGACCAGGAGAAGACCGGGCTCGAGAGAGATGAAGGGCGTTCATAAGTTCAGTCAGCGAGAAGTCCATGTCCATGGCGGGATCACTGACTGGAGCGGCATCTGCAACTTGCGCTGTTATAGCAGATGCGTAGCACCGGAACGCCGTAGTCGACGTTGCTTGTGACCCAGCTGTTATAAGGTGGCAAAAAGAGAGAGCAACGTCTTTTTCGCTTTTGTGCTGCGCCAAAGCAAGGGCGCCCAATGGGTTACGCGAGGGAGGTGCATCCTTGAGGGACCGCAGCACACGCCATACTTTTACAGGACAGACAAAAGCGTAAGCTTTGTACAAAATTTCCTCCATCGCTGCCGATCCAGCGCCGCTAAGGCCTTGGAGACAAGCTTTGCGGCACGACGGGCCTCTTGGATATCTTCGAGGATGCCAGATCTACGAGCTTTGCGCTCTGCGCGTCGCCTATACGCCCTCAGCTTCTCAACTCGGGGACTCCTTCCATGGTGGCCAGGGATCACTTTCACACGTGAGCTGCACCGCTGCAGGGCGTCCTGAAGGAGAGAAGTTACGCCCTCCGAGGACATGTCCTCGCCCATGCGGATGGCACATTCATTGCGGAAGGATTTCCAATGGATGAGAGTGACCCACCGCCTGCGAGCACGGCCTGCACAACCGTCGAACGAAATGAAGATGGGAAGGTGATCGCTGCCTCGGCCATCAGGACCAGGAGACCATGTGAGATGTGGAAAAACATCGCTGGAGCAGACGGCAACGTCCAGGGTATCAGTTTGAAAAGTTCGGGTGAGGAAAGTGGGCGATCCATCATTAAGCAGATGCAAATGTAGGTCCTCCAAAACGTCTGCCCAGATCTTCCCCCGACTGTCTGTTTTCCTGCTGCCCCACAATGGGTGACGCGCATTTATATCGCCCAGAACAAGAAATGAGGCCTGTGAAGATCGCCCGGATCTGCGATGGCGTCACCGCAATGGAAGGGGGGATGTATACACTCACCACTGTGAAGTCCGTGCTTCCCAAACGTACCTTGCACTGAGTGTAATCGAAGGGGTCATGATATGATAACACCAAGGCGGCAGTAAAGTCGTCTCGGACGCACAAAATAGTACGACTTCCAGAGGGTTTGCCCAGCGTAAAAACAGTGTATCCACTTAGACGAAAGCTGGAAGGAATGTAGGCTTCGCAGATAGCTAGCACAGGTGTCTGGTACTTCAAGAGGAAAGGTTTCAAATCGGGCAGCTTGTTGCGAAGCCCGCGTGCGTTCCACTGGACGAAAGTAGCCGACTTAAAACTCCATCCTTACTAGGGAAAGAGGTCCTTCAGTGCTAGGAAGGCCCTCACTTCAGCCAGCTGGGAAGGGAAGGCAGCTACAATCGCAGTCAGCTCAGATAGGAACAACGGCAAGAGAGACCTAGTGAGGCCGTCACTCCCAGTGGCTGCTGGGATCGCGTTGGGCTGCACCTGTGCAGGCAAATCCGTCTCTCGGGGCCGGGCGGCCTCCGCATAACTACAGCGGTTACGTATGCCACTTGAGGGGACTGTTGAAGCATTCTGGTCAGCGGGCGCAGAGGGACGGATGGGAAGTCGCGAGCTTCCGCGTGCACGCTTCACTTCTGAAATGAGTGGCTTCTTTGGCTAGTAGATGCCTCTCTAGGTTGCGGAAATACATGCCTTTAAGTTTCAAAAGTATCCGCTCGTGCGCCAAAATAACACGTCATCCAAAACTTTCGCGTCCATGAATGAATGAATGATGACTGGAAGAATAGTGCGGACATATATAATTTTCATGGTAACGCGAAAACACTCTGGGAAACGTCCTGCGAATTTGGTTTCCGTTAACGTTACCACTTTTGAATTTCGTTTCCGTTTCGGCTTGTGGTAGGGGAAGCTAAAAAAAATTTGTTTCCGTTTCCATTTTCGTTTCCTGTTGAATTTCGGTAATTACCGTTTCTCGTTTTTGCGTTTACGGTACCCAACCCTGGTCATGACAGCCTATACATATAATCGTATTGTGAACGTCCAAATCAATTATTTTCGTACCATTTTTTTACTTTTTTTTTTCCACCCGCATTTTGCAGTGTGCACAAGCATGTCACCCAGGACCAGCGGGGGGGGGGGGCGAGTTTTCGTATCGAGCCCCCTCTACCTTGGAGGTCTGGCTACGCCACTGAGCACGACATATAGTGACAACCATTACCTTCATAAAGGTGTAACTGCTCCACCCATTTTTCCGTTCACTTTGAGAGCCTGAGCAAACTGAACCGAGTTTCCCCCACACCACAGTTATTAAGCTCGAGCGTTCTTATTGTCCCGTTCGTCTTCAAGGCATCAGAAATGTGGGGCATACTACGAGCACTATCATTAGATTCATTTATTTTCAAATCCTCGATCAAACTGTTCTCTCTGAGCGCAATCGCGATAATTTCCAATACATCGTCAGGCGTGTGATAGAGAAAGAGGTCCTTCAGGTATCTGTTGCGTTTTACAATTTCCGCCAGATGCACAGCGGCAGCTTTCTTGAAGCTGTAATCACGGATTTGCAGAGACGTCAAGTGGTTGCACTGCTGAAGTGCTTTCAACAGGAGCTTCATCCCCTCTTTGCTGACGCCACAGTAGTGTAGGACAACAGATTTCAACTGCGGTGACCTCTTGAGTCCTTCCGAGAGTCGTGACGCGGACTCGATATCCAGCTTGAGGTAGCGTGCTTTAAAATGCTCTAGCATGCTCTCGGGTCTGATGCCTTCAAGAAACACGTTGTGGTGTGCGCATACCTTTCGGGTGCCTGCTTTGACGCTTTTAATGTTAGAGCCGTGTACGAGGGCAAGTTTAAGGGCCGTCGGGAAGTGGACAAATAGGCTTGTTTCGTACAGATCTATTCGTTGTATGCAGGGGTGTTGTTTCACGAGCCAGCAGATCAGGAACAGAGAGTCCAGCAACGCAACCTCAGATAATAAGGTGCAATCATTTGACGGTATTCGGGAGACATTCAGCTCTCCTGGCTTACTTTCGTGGAGCTGAACATCAACGGAAAATAAGATTCGATTGCAGAGTGTCACGTGCTCAAGCAACCAGTATCCTGCCTCAGCATTCCTGGAACAGGATTTTGCGATGTCAACGCCTTTTCGTTTGAAGACGTTCCGCACAGAGAAAATTCTTGATGTCACCGTTGCGGGATCAAGGAACGGAATTTGTCGAGCGGTCTCGGCGATCTCCGGGTGGCTCGAAACGTAGTTCCGTGCGTCTCCCGCGCCGTTAAATGTCATGTTGTTCTGTAAAGAGAAGTAGGTAGAGTTGGGGCATGGGCAGACAACGACAGTTTGCAGTTCAGTTCTGTGAAAGTTGTCAGAGCCACGATGTTTGCGAAAGAATTTTGCGAACGAGACACCTATAGATTCAAAGAACCCATTCAGTTTCTTCCCCCCCCCCCCACACGAGCCATGCATGTTCGTTGTAGCATTCGCCGCACTCGTGGTATTACTCGAAATGCAAGCTTTCAATCACATGCAGAAGTCCATCTCGCAACTGCCACAGCATAGAACAACCAACGTCACACGGTCACAGTGCAAACAACTGAACGGCAACAAGTTGGCAACAAAACGGCAACAAAATTTCCTATGGTGAAAAATTCGTAAAAGTGTTCTCACGCAACGGCAAAAACTCTCTGAAGGTGAATACCCTTAATTTTCCGACGTGTACATTTTAAAATATAATTTTGGGCCACGAGTTTGGTAGAGTTGAACTACGTTCAAAGCTAGTGGCGAACGGTCGTGCCCGAAATACAGTGGCTAGCCACTGTACCCGAAAGCCGCGGTCTTGAGGGGATTACGATGATCTCTGAAAGGGACGCGACCTTCGGTCCTACTTTTCTTTCAATAGGAGGCAGAGTACAATTGACCAGTCGTGGAACCCAGCTCTGCCCTTCCGATCTGTTTTGGTTTCGGTTTGTCTACCAACGTCATGATGAAGTTTCTCGGGTAGAGGTTTATTACAGCGACCATGTCGTAGGCGTCGTAGGCACCTGTTCCCAGCGCGGCATTTGGAAGCTAGCGGTGGTGTTACTCATCGGTCCTCTTCTTGCTTCCTCAATTTGTGCAATACTTCGTACTTCAGCTTGCCTTAGTATTTCTGCACAAGCGGTGGATATTCCACAGAAGATGTTTCATTCTGGGGTTGATTATCATCATCATTCTACGCGTTTTCATAGGAGCTGTCGCTGTCGTCTGCTACGGTAGTCCTACGTCCGCTTCTACGCGTTCAAAATTCAAATTTCCATTCTCCAATCATAATGTAGATCTCGCGTGCCGATGAGTAGCGCCCCTAGCGGATCGTGCGGACGGGATCCTCATGGGGATGGCCGATTATGACATGGTCATTATAATATCTAGCAGGTTGTGAACATAGGTGGAGGGGGGATTTCTGAAATCTTGGTATATTCATTCTGATAACAGTGGTCGCAACAGCCACAATGGGCCCCTACCGGAATGCTACATGAACATGACGAAGGCATAAAGCTGAGCTCGGACCTGTGCTATTTTGTTTCGCGTTTGTCCGATGAGGATGCCCGCGTCGGAACGTTACGAGTAAAGTTTGTTGCCTCTTGTGTCCAAGCCGGTGCTTTATCTTTTTGCGCCAATCCCCTAAACTGTCCCTGGGGCCCCATCCAGTGGCGTCACTAGGGGGGTGCAGGGGGTGCGGTCCGCACTGGGTGAAGCGATGGAAGGGGTGACGCGCAGTACCAATACTGCCGCTTCCTCCCATTCTCTGCGGCACGATGACGCCAAAAACAAAATAAGGAGCCTTCTACGAGGCTTTTTTTTTTCTGAGTGTGGTGTAATACGTGTATTGATGGTGATCGCCTGGTACGGAAAGGTATCCGTTAATGGGACATGGGTGGGGCGGAGGGTGACGTAAAGAGCTCCCGCATCGGGTGACGCGTGCCCTGGCGACGCCACTGGCCCCATCCCCGGCGGCCCTGGTCACAGTACAAACAACTGAACGGCAACAAGTTGGGAAACTGCGACACTCGTCCTAACACGCCCTTCGAGCCCCACGCGGCGAGATGTAGTGCACTTACCGTTTCCTACAGTTTCCTCGTGATGTCTGGAGACTACTCGCATGAAATGTGGGGAGCTCGGTAAACGGGTACGGATTAACCAGCTCAGCATTACTCCTCCTTATATTTTGCAACGTCTGCAACCTGGGTCGTGGACTCGCCTTTTGTCTTTCCGTCAAGCTTCCCAGCGCCGCATTTGGAAGCTAGCGACGGTGATACTCATCGCACCTCTTATTGCTTCCTCAATTTCTGCAATAATCCGTACTTACCTTACTTTTTTTTTGTTGTTGTTGTACAAGCAGTGAATGTCCTACTGGATGCTTCTTTTTAAAGTTGATTAACACGTACGGGAAGATATATTTATTAGAAGAATGAAAAAAGTGTAAAATACGAAGCGACGTCGTGCAAAACTATGCGATAACCTCATAACTGCGGTTTCTCGTTTCCTGTTGTTGTACTTTCCGGTACATTCCCCATTCAAATTAGGGAGAAGAAAGAAAGAAGGGTATGGAAAAGGAGTAACTTCTATAGCTGCAACCTAGGTCAAAATAGCATCTGATAAAGGGTGTAAAAAGGGGTGGTAAATGAAATTATCACTTATCCAGATTGCTACAGAAAGGTGTGCGCCCCTGTAGCTCACCCAATCAGAAGCGGGAAAACGTGCTATGCGTTGAAGTTCTGTTTTGAGAGTGAGGTAGCAGACAGAACTTTGCAACCTTTTAGGCACAACATATAGTGAAAACTATAACCTTCTAAAAGGTGTAACTGTTTCACCCATTTTTCTAAGAGTGTAGGGAGAGACAACTTAACGGTCTCCCTTGTGGTGCAACGAGAGATAACATATCAACTTGGAAGAAAATGATGGGATAATTCTGAATTCGAAGCTTATGGTTTTCAGGTTCGGTTAAATGTGGGAGCATAACTGCAATGAGTTATCATGTAATGCTAGAGGAGAGGACCACGCGCTTTGGAGTTTGGCCTAAGAGCAACTATTTTGGCGACAGAATGCGTTTTGGTCAGATTCTTTCCCTGAAATCAGACAACTTTCTCAAGGGACTGCACCGCTCATACGGTGTATCTCCCTGAGCGCAGACAAAAGCTCACCGGACAAACGCTTACGCTCGTAACTTTGAAGGCGAACATAAGCTCACCGTTTTATTTGCTTATTGTTTTCCACCTGTTTTATTTATTGCATTGGCCACTAATAAAAATATTGAAGACATGTCAATCGAAGCCTCTTACATATTTGACACGTTGCGGAGTGGGTCAGTTCATGTAGAATATGCACCCCTCGAGATTGACCAAGGTTTAGGTCATGAGAGACTCTTACGTTATTTGGACGTGTGGCAGTGGGTCAGTTCATGTAGACTGTGCACCCGTGGAGAGTGGCGAAGGTTTTGTCAGGAGAGCCTTTTATGTATTTCACACGATGGGGATTTGGTGACTTCATGCAGAATATGCACCCGTCGAGACTGACCAAGGTTAGGTCAGGTGAAGGCTCTCTTGACCTAACCTTTGTCAGCCTTCACGGGTGCATATTCTACATCAGCCGGCCCACACGCCAACTTTTGAAATAGATAAAAGGCACTCCTTACGTCATATATATATATATACGGGTATATACGTGAGATATACGGATGCATATTCCACATAAACTCAAACACTCCCCAACGTGTGAAATACCTAACAGGTTCTCCTGGCCTCCCCTTGGTCAGTCTCGACGGGCGCATATTCAACATGAACAGGCGCACACCCCAATTTGTGAAATAGGCACTCCTTACGAAACATTGTCAGTCTCGAAGGGTGCGCAGCGTCGCCAAGTGAGAACTGACCCTTACTACGCTCAGGATCATGGTTGTTCAGAATATGATACTGTCCTCTTTCCAGTAGATTTGTTCTTTCTCGAGATTTGCGCGCGCTTTTCCGTGACAATCTGGATGTATACGATAATCCCTAGAATAAAGCTCCACTCTTCTGTGAACCGATAAATGTATCGTTCGGAAAAATGGTCGATGGCGAGAGTGTTACGCAGTAAAGTTGGGCTTTCAGACTGCACGTGTTGTTATCGCTGCACGGCGTGCAGTTGTGCAGGCGCACGGTGTAAATGCAGTTGTACAGAAAATCGAAAGAGAAATAAACGAACGCAATGTCTGCTGCTTAGTACAATTTATTGCCCTCAAAAGTTCCCGCCACCCATGACCATGTTAGTAAAAGAGAAGACCAGGGTCTCTTATTTCATATACATGCAATTGATCATTTCGTAGTTAAGAGATGCCGGTCAACCATGTTGTTCATCCTTAGCCGGAGCATGTCTTACACTTGCTTGCCGATGTGCAACTGTTCCCAGGGCAAGTGACATCAATACAAAGGCATAGCGAGGCATCGGCGCATTTCTTGCACCCGCTCCCCACTGTGCAACTTCTGCTAGGGCAATCGGAATCGGAAATAATCGGAAGACAAGCGCAGAGGTCGACTACAACTTGACGACCTGCAAAGGGAAAAGTCCTCACAATGATGCCTATACGGTGACATCGTTAATAATTCCAAAAGTCCTTACGTTCAAGCTCGTGTCCTTCAGGTGCAGCTTCACTGGCGACAAATGCACCTTAAAAAGAAAGGGGAATTTTGAGTTTCTCGCACACTCAAGTTCCCCCCAAACTTGGATCCCACCAGGTGAGCTGTTGCGTCAGGCGCTTTCGACAGCTTGTTACGCGTCCTGCGCACCTGTTCACGTGACTACCTCATCTCTCTAAACGTGCTACCGAATGACGAGGAAAGCCTTCGTGTAGAAAACTTTCTGTTGTCTTAGGGCGAAGGACATGTTCAAGGAAAAAGGAAAGGATAGGGGGGTGTATATCGCCGTTTTTCAGTGGGTTCGGAATAAGTCTCAACCTAACTCAAGCTGAATTATCCTGGAGCGATCCGCTATGGGTAAAAGACGGGGACAAAAACCCTAGTTTGGAACCCGCCAATGTTTCCAACACCGTGTGTTCTTTTCAATGGTTTACCCAGAATTCTAAGCGTGGATGGGTGTTGGAAAAACTGGGTGGGGGTGCGTCATTATCATAGTTACGTTATCATAACATATCATCACTGACATGTATCTAAACCAGAAATCGTAAGGGCACCCCCTGTAGGGGATACACAGGTCAAAACGTTAGTGGGTGTCACTGAACATTTGGGCGGTGTTAGGGGGGTGCAGGAGGTCTTGATAAATTACTGGTTCTTGTGCTATCCTAGGACATCTCCTCCGGCTATAGTAGAATAATTGTCAGTTGAAAACAACCGCAGCTCTCATAATGAAGCTTTTGGTTTGATCAAACTTTCACAACATCTTATATTAGATCCCATATTAGTGTTACCAAAGAGGAGGACGAAGACAACAGCGAAACGTAGAGGCGTCATTGTGTCCACGAAGAGATCGTTGAAACTTTCCTGGAGAAAGAGAATAAAAGAACTTGTTTGTTTGAAGTCCTCAGAAATAGTTTTGGTAGAAACCTCACTTCCTTCGATACAGCCATGTGTAGTTTCAACGAAAGTGAAAAATGATTAAAGAAATATTAAACACGTATGTGTTTGTCCTTCTATATATGTGTTCCAGCCTCAGAACATGACTTGCGAGTTTCGCATCTGAAGTTAGGGTTCTAAAACTTTGACGTTGACGTTGAAAATACGCTTTTCGCCTGTTGTGCTTTTCTGATGATAAATGGACACTATTACAGGAGTCTTTTTTCCAACGCCCTCGTTTTTCAGAGTCATCTTTGAGTCGAGATATTTTGAGGGAGGAACAGACCGACGTCTTATCATATCACAAACGTGGTATGGTTAGAACTGTGCCAAAGGAGTCGTGGTTATGAAGTGATTAGATGTATTCAATTGCATTACACCACATAATAATCAACGCAAAGCAATGCAAACAGCAAACCATGCTATGTAGTACAGGAAGTAATAAAGAGCGGTTATCTCTCAAAGAAGTGCTTACCTGTATAGAGAGGATACTGCAGATGTGTGTAGACTACAGAAACTGCCTGGCTTTTATATAGGACACTCCATACAGGCTACGTGATTCCATTATACTTCATAAATCTCTGTACGTGGACCGTTCCAGTAGGTTTTTAATGAGATTTCTGAAAGTTCTTCGACGAGAATTGACTTTCCAGTAAGTACCTTGTACATGGCATTTCCTTTGCAAGCACGCGTTCACAGCCACATGTGCACGTGGGATATAAACAGATTTCGACGCCAACCGTAATTAAGATTATGGCCATGACCGAGAGAGGGATTCAGATTATACAGAGCGTGGAAACTGTTGTGTGGTGCATGGATTCGCAGAATACGCAATTAACACGTACACGAACAAAAAAAAAAAGGAGGGATGACACACAGCCACGTGAACGCAACATGTTAGAAAAAAAAGACGCGTGTTGCTTACTACGTATTCCAAGGAGGAGAAGAAAAAGTAGAAAGAAACAAGGATGGCAAAGTGTAAAATACGAAGCGACGCCGTGCAAAACTATGCGATAACCTCATAACTGAGGTTTCTCGTTTCCTGTTGTTGTACTTTCCGATGCATTCGCCATTCAAATCAAGGAGAAGAAAGAAAGAAGGGTTTGAAAAAAGGGTAACTTCTATAGGTGGCACCGACGTCAACATGGCGTCTAATAAAGGGTGTAAAAAGTGGTGGTAAATGAATTCATCATTTATCCAAATTACAACAGAAAGGCGTACGCCCCCGTGGCTGACGGAATCAGAAGCGGGAAAACGTGCCACGCGTGGAAGTTCTGTTTTGAGAGTGAGGTAGCAGCCAGAACTTCGCAACCTTTTAGTCACAACATATAGTGACAACCATTACCTTCTAACAGGTGTAACTGCTCCAGCCATTTTCTAACAGTGTAGGGAGAAAAATTAACGGTATCCCTTGTGGCACAACGAGAGATAACGTATAAACGTGGAAGAAAATGCTGCGCTAATTCTAAATTCGAAGTTTATGGTTTTCAGGTTCGGGTCAAATGTGGGAGCATAACTGCAATGAGTTATCATGTAATGCTAGAGGGGAGGACAACGTTTTGTGGTGTTTGGCATAAGAACAACTATTTTGGCGACACAATGCGTTTTGGTCAGATTCTTTCCCTGAAATCAGACAACTTTCTCAAGGGACTGCAGCGCTCGTACGGTGTACCTCCCTGGGCGCAGACAAAAGCTCACTGGACAAACGCTTACGCTCGTAACTTTCAAGGCGAACATAAGGTCACCGTTTTACTTTCTTCTTGTTTTCCAGCTGCTTTATTTATTACATTGGCCACTAATAAAAATATTTAAGACAGGTCAATCAAAGCCTCCTAGGTATTTGGGTAATTGCATTTTAAATTGACCAAGGTCCGCCGATGACATTTTTTGATTTCAGTGAAAAAAATATATGTTGTAAATGACCTTAAGTGAAGACGAAAGCAGTTTCCCGGAGCTTCCTACGATCAACCAGTCCACAGATGGAGAGGGGGTAAGGTGGCGCCGTCTTCGCGAAGTAAATTTTTTCTCGCGACTTTCATGCCTTACTCATGCCACTTCATTTGCATCACAGCCCTCATAGCTAGCACAGGTAAAGTCTGGGAACTCTAGTATACCTGTCCGGAGTGAAAACGGTTTCACTTTAAAGGCACGCTGAAGAAAAAATGTCGAAATCAGCAGATATGACAAAAATTTCACGTTACCCGCACGCAGTGCTTCCCAAATTTAAATTTCATTAAAAAATTCACACCATGTGCAGCATTGGCAAAACTGTTTCAAAAGTTGTTGCTATACTCGGCTACATAACGTCAGTCAGTATACTCAACTCACAGTCACTGCAACGGCATATAAAAAGGGTTGCACGTAAATAAGAATGCCGACGTGGACATGTCCACAAATAAGTGTCATCGGCGGGAGATCGAAGGCCCTGTGAAATGGGAAACGCGCGATGGCGTGCCACTCGTAAGTGGAGTCGGAGTGTAAGGCCGCAACGGCGAGACCTGGGCACAGAGAAAAATTCGCTGCGTTCAGCCTATTAAAATAATGCAACATATTTTTGCAGCTGGATTTAAGGGATACGTTGGCCTTTCAGTAACCGCAAAATTATCGGAATAAGTATTACAGGGGCTGAGGTATGCCATACAAAACATCGGCAATTTTCTGCTCTCACCTAAATTTACGGACATTTCTTTCGGCAACAAAACGCGTTAGAATAGTTTTCTCTATATTGAACGATGGAGGAAAGATTGCAATTGAAAGCACACTTCATTTATGAATATGTGACTTGCCGTCGAGAGGCAATGAGCGCTAGAAAACGTGCAATTTTCGTCATATCTGCTGACTTTGGCATTTTTTCTTCAGCGTCCCTTTAAAGTGACACCGTTTTCACTCCCTGGAGGTATACTATAGTACCCAGACTTTACGTGTGCTAGCTATGAGGGCTGCGATGCGAATGAAGTGGCATCAGTAAGGCTGGAAAGTCGCCAGAAAAAATTACGTCGCGAAGACGGCGCCACCTTACTCCTCTCTCCGTCTGTGCACTGCTTGATCGTAGGAAGCTCCGGGAAACTGCTTTCGTCTTCACTCAAGGTCATTTACAACATATATTTTTTTCACTGAAATGAAAAAATGTCATCGGCGGACCTTGGTTAATTTAAAATGGAATTACCCAAATATGTAAGAGGCTTTGATTGACATGTCTGGTTGCAATACAGCTATTCCGAAATGGGTTGAAAATCGTACATTTTTTTCTTAGAGTGTAGTCTCTAACTTGTTTTTATTAGCAATGCTTTCGTTGATTTTTCGTGGTCGTGATTGTGTACATGTCCACAGCCGCAGGTTTCGTCCATTAAAAAAAAAAAAAAACACAACTTATGGACGTCTTTTTGAACGAGGCGGACATACGACAGCTGATTCTAAAACTAAATAGTCAAGAATTTCGCGCACGCTGCACAGCTGTGAGAATGCTACTGCGTGCCCAGTGCTACCAAGTACTGCGTGCCCAATGACTGTTTGTTGTGTGTCCATTGTAGGGTCGTTTACGTGGGGAAGCAGACGTCTCACTAACGAGCAACTACAGTCGTGCCTCGTTAATATGGACACTTTCGTCCCCACCAAAATCATCCATAAAGTGAATCGTCCATATTATCGAATACCGAGGAAATAACAAAAAATAGTGCTTTATTTAAAAAAAAAAACATCCAGAATTAGTGCCTGCTTGCAGATATACTTGGTTGCACATCGATTTAAGAGCAGCAAAATGTCGGCAACATGTAGACGATGCAGCTCAACACCATTGTCGTCAAAGAATTGAATACCCGTTTGTAGTCCCAATTGAGCCATAGCAGATGTGGCCGCAGACTTGGCGTTGCTAAAGTCGTCGACACCCAGAGCCTGACAACTGCACCGCATCTATTCTCACAAGCTGCTGAGAGCGACTGCACTACTAAAAGCACAACTGCTTGCACGAGGGTCAATCACCCGTGGACGTCATGTCGGAACAGTCATGCCGTCATATGACATTTTCCGGGCCATTCGTGTCCACAAATAACCGCCTTTGCTCTTATAGTTCTCATGGACAGCTGTGAAAGAGATGGCATAACTCCCTTTGTACAACGAAACGTTCTACTTTCGACAGCTCTCCCGTAGAATGATGAGACGTTTGCCCTCCATATCGATACCATACATAATAACGAGACAAAAATACGTGGACTACATATGGTTTCTACCTTGCTGGAACCATTCATTGTCCGAAAAGCGAGTTTACATATAAACGAGACCCAATTGCATTGGAAGAGTTTGATCCTCACAAAACTCGTCCATAATTCGAGTTGTCCATATTAACCAACCACGATTGTATTCGGGTGCTGGGTCATAAAACAGTTTGCCATTTATTTTAGATGTCCCGTTATTACTGTTCACTCATCTAAACAAGAAAGGCTATATGCCCAAACCACTGGCTCATTTTCAGTTATGAGGGCAAACGCTTCGCTAAATCCCTATTCAATTCTATATATGCGCCCTGCGAATTAATTTTCGCCGTGTTTGTGTTAAGCGAGATTTTTCGCATAATTAAATTTGTACTTTGGCAAGCCAGTGCACAGGAGGAGCCACTAAATATTCCAGCGAACAGCTTGCGCCACACGAGCAACAGGTACGTTATTATTCACTTCATTCCCCGCGTTCATTTTCCCTTTAACACCACGTAGCTGCTGTAAACATCCTGCTGCATATGGTACACGTGCTTCAGCAACTTTCTGGGAAATAATTTGTCAATCCTTTCGACTTCGTCGTAACCGTACAACAGACGACACGTGGCAACGGCACACCAACTGGGCTACTGCTTAATGAGTGTCGTCTGCTAGGAAGCGGCTGTGTTTTCAAAGTGTCAGCGCTGACGCACAAGCTTTGTAACGCCACCTGGCCTAGCGCAACAGGCCTTCGCACGTGTGTGCTGGGGTCCTCTCTGGAGCTTAAATACCGGGAAATGAATGCCACGTGGCAAAGGCAATCCTCGTCGATGATTTTTCAGAAATCTCATTTAAAACTTCCCGAAGGCTTCAGGAACAGGATTTTACGAAGGACAAAAGAAGCACGTGCGCTTGGAGTGTCCTATAAAAGCCAGGACAGATCCTTACAAACAACTGGAATGTTTTTCTTTTCTACTATAAAGTTACTTTCCGACCTTTCCTATAACTTGGTCTTCGTAGATATTATCCAACCGACACTTCGCCATAGCCACCTATCGGCACGACCCTGCACTCTTAAAAATGAACTTCACCACATAGCACTCTCCTAGCCAACCATCATCGTGAGTGACAGCCAGACTTGTGCGTAACGCATTACTAGTAATTGCGTTACTTGTAATCAGTTACTTTTTTGAGTAATTTTTCGAGTAATCAGTGAAAAAACGGCCCCGGGGGTGTAGGACGCCGTGGGGTGCAGGTCCTACACCCCCGGGGCCGTTTTTTCACGGCGTGCTGAAGGGCGGCTGCAACACACTCTTAAGAATAAACTTCACCACATAGCACGCTGAAGGCCAACCATTGCACAGAGTGATACCTATGCCACTCTTGATTTGTGGAAAACGCGAGACGTACGCCTTTTTGTGACAATTAACATTTCTGCATAAGTGTCATAAAAAGGCGTACGCCTCCCGTTTTTAAAAAAAATCAGGGGAGAGAACGCTGTCACCTGTCACTCACAATGATGGTTGGCTAGGAGAGTGCTATGTGGTGAAGTTCATTTTTAAGAGTGCAGGGTCGTGCCGATAGGTGGCTATGGCGAAGTGTCGGTTGGATAATATCTACGAAGACCAAGTTATAGGAAAGGTCGGAAAGTAACTTTATAGTAGAAAAGAAAAACATTCCAGTTGTTTGTAAGGATCTGTCCTGGCTTTTATAGGACACTCCAAGCGCACGTGCTTCTTTTGTCCTTCGTAAAATCCTGTTCCTGAAGCCTTCGGGAAGCTTTAAATGAGATTTGTGAAAAATCATCGACGAGAATTGCCTTTCCCAGAAAGCACCGCGTACGTGGCATTCATTTCCCGGTATTTAAGCTCCAGAGAGGACCCCAGCGCACACGTGCTAAGGCCTGTTGCGCAAGACCAGGTGGCGTTACAAAGCTTGTGTGTCAGCGCTGACATTTTGAAAACACAGCCGCTTCCTAGCAGACGACACTCATTAAGCAGTGGCCCAGTTGGTGTGCCGTTGCCACGTGTCGTCTGTTGTACGGTTACGACGAAGTCGAAAGGATTGACAAATTATTTCCCAGAAAGTTGCTGAAGCACGTGTACGATATGCAGCAGGATGTTTACAGCAGCTACGTGGTGTTAAAGGGAAAATGAACGCGGGGAATGAAGTGAATAATAACGTACCTGTTGCGCGTGTGTCGCGAATGAAGCTGTTCGCTGGAATATTTAGTGGCTCCTCCGGTGCACTGGGTTGCCAAAGTACAAATTTAATTATGCGAAAAATCTGGCTTAACACAAACACGGCGAAATTAACTCGCGGGGCGCATATATAGAATTGAATAGGGATTTATCGAAGCGTTTGCCCTCATAACTGAAAATCGGTCAGTGGTTTGGCATATAGCCTTTCTTGTTGAGATGAGTGAACCGTAATAACGGGACATCTAAAATAAATGGCAACCTGTTTTATGACCCAGCACCCGAATACAATCGTGGTTGGTTAATATGGACAACTCGAATTATGGACGACTTTTGTGAGGATCAAACTTTTCCAATGCATTTGGGTCTCGTTTATATGTAAACTCGCTTTTCGGACAATGAATGGTTCCAGCAAGGTAGAAACCATATGTAGTCCACGTAGTTTTGTCTCGTTATTATGTACGGTATCGATATGGAGGGCAAACGTCTCATCATTCTACGGGAGAGCTGTCGAAAGTAGAACGTTTCGTTGTACAAAGGGAGTTATGCCATCTCTTTCACAGCTGTCCATGAGAACTATAAGAGCAAAGGCGGTTATTTGTGGACACGAATGGCCCGGAAAATGTCATATGACGGCATGACTGTTCCGACATGACGTCCACGGGTGATTGACCCTCGTGCAAGGAGTTGTGCTTTTAGTAGTGCAGTCGCTCTCAGCAGCTTGTGAGAACAGATGCGGTGCAGTTGTCAGGCTCTGGGTGTCGACGACTTTAGCAACGCCAAGTCTGCGGCCACATCTGCTATATGGCTCAATTGGGACTACAAACGGGTCTTCAATTCTTTGACGACAACGGTGTTGAGCTGCATCGTCTACATGTTGCCGACATTTTGCTGCTCTTAAATCGATGTGCAACCAAGTATATCTGCAAGCAGGCACTAATTCTGGATGCGTTTTTTTTAAAAATAAAGCACTATTTTCTGTTATTTCCTCGGTATTCGATAATATGGACGATTCACTTTATGGATGATTTTGGTGGGGACGAAAGTGTCCATATTAACGAGGCACGACTGTAGTTGCTCGTTAGTGAGATGTCTGCTTCCCCACGTAAACGACCCTACAATGGACGCACAACAAACAGTCATTGGGCACGCAGTACTTGGTAGCACTGGGCACGCAGTAGCATTCTCACAGCTGTGCAGCGTGCGCGAAATTCTTGACTATTTAGTTTTAGAATCAGCTGTCGTATGTCCGCCTCGTTCAAAAAGACGTCCATAAGTTGTGTTGTTTTTTTTTAATGGACGAAACCTGCGGCTGTGGACATGCGCACAATCACGACCACGAAAAATCAACGAAAGCATTGCTAATAAAAACAAGTTAGAGACTACACTCTAAGAAAAAAATGTACGATTTTCAACCCATTTCGGAAGAGTTGTATTGCAACCAGACATGTCAATCAAAGCCTCTTACATATTTGGGTAATTCCATTTTAAATTAACCAAGGTCCGCCGATGACATTTTTTCATTTCAGTGAAAAAAATATATGTTGTAAATGACCTTAAGTGAAGACCAAAGCAGTTTCTCGGAGCTTCCTACGATCAACCAGTGCACAGACGGAGAGGGGAGTAAGGTGGCACCTTCTTCGCAACGTAATTTTTTCTGTCGACTTTCCAGCCTTTCTGATGCCACTTCATTCGCATCACAGCCCTCGTAGCTAGCACACGTAAAGTCTGGGTACTATAGTATACCTGCAGGGAGTGAAAACGGTGTCACTTTAAAGGGACGCCGAAGAAAAAATGCCAAAGTCAGCAGATATGACAAAAATTGCACGTTTTCTAGCGCTCATTGCCTCTCGACGGCAAGTCACATATTCATAAATGAAGTGTGCTTTCAATTGCAATCTTACCTCCATCGTTCAATATATAGAAAACTATTCTAACGCGTTTTGTTGCCCAAAAGAAATGTCCGTAAATTTAGGTGAGAGCAGAAAATTGCCGATGTTTTGTATGGCATACCTCAGCCCCTGCAATACTTATTCCGATAATTTTGCGGTTGCTGAAAGGCCAACGTATCCCCTAAATCCAGCTGCAAAAATATGTTGCACTATTTTAGTAGGGTGAACGCAGAGAATTTTTCTCTGTGCCCAGGTCTCGCCGTTGCGGCCTTCACTCCGACTCCACTTTCGAGTGGCACGCCATCGCGCGTTTCCCATTTCACAGGGCCTTCGATCTCCCGCTGATGACACTTAGTTGTGGACATGTCCACGTCGGCATTCTTATTTACGTGCAACCCTTTTTATATGCCGTTGCAGTGACTGTGAGTTGAGTACTGACTGACGTTATGTAGCCGAGTATAGCAACAACTTTTGAAACAGTTTTGCCAATGCTGCACATGGTGTGAATTTTGTAATGAAATTTAAATTTGGGAAGCACTGCGTGCGGAAAACGTGAAATTTTTATCATATCTGCTGATTTCGACATTTTTTCTTCAGCGTCCCTTTAAAGTGACACCGTTTTCACTCCGGACAGGTATACTAGAGTTCCCAGACTTTACCTGTGCTAGCTATGAGGGCTGTGATGTGAATGAAGTGGCATCAGTAAGGCTGGAAAGTCGCGAGAAAAAATTACTTCGCGAAGACGGCGCCACCTTACTCCCCTCTCCGTCTGTGCACTGCTTGATCGTAGGAAGCTCCGGGAAACTGCTTTCGTCTTCACTCAAGGTCATTTACAACATATATTTTTTTCACGGAAATCAAAAAATGTCATCGGCGGACCTTGGTCAATTTAAAATGCAATTACCCAAATACCTAGGAGGCTTTGATTCACCTGTCTTAAATATTTTTATTAGTGGCCAATGTAATAAATAAAGCAGCTGGAAAACAAGAAGAAAGTAAAACGGTGACCTTATGTTCGCCTTCAAAGTTACGAGCGTAAGCGTTTGTCCGGTGAGCTTTTGTCTGCGCCCAGGGAGGTACACCGTACGAGCGGTGCAGTCCCTTGAGAAAGTTGTCTGATTTCAGGGAAAGAATCTGACCAAAACGCATTGTGTCGCCAAAATAGTTGTTCTTAGGCCAAACACCACAAAACGTTGTCCTCCCCTCTAGCATTACATGATAACTCATTGCAGTTATGCTCCTACATTTGACCCGAACCTGAAAACCATAAACTTCGAATTTAGAATTAGCGCAGCATTTTCTTCCACGTTTATACGTTATCTCTCGTTGTGCCACAAGGGATACCGTTAATTTTTCTCCCTACACTGTTAGAAAATGGCTGGAGCAGTTACACCTGTTAGAAGGTAATGGTTGTCACTATATGTTGTGACTAAAAGGTTGCGAAGTACTGGCTGCTACCTCACTCTCAAAACAGAACTTCCACGCGTGGCACGTTTTCCCGCTTCTGATTCCGTCAGCCACGGGGGCGTACGCCTTTCTGTTGTAATTTGGATAAATGATGAATTCATTTATCACCACTTTTTACACCCTTTATTAGACGCCATGTTGACGTCGGTGCCACCTATAGAAGTTACCCTTTTTTCAAACCCTTCTTTCTTTCTTCTCCTTGATTTGAATGGCGAATGCATCGGAAAGTACAACAACAGGAAACCAGAAACCTCAGTTATGAGGTTATCGCATAGTTTTGCACGGCGTCGCTTCGTATTTTACACTTTGCCATCCTTGTTTCTTTCTACTTTTTCTTCTCCTCCTTGGAATACGTAGTAAGCAACACGCGTCTTTTTTTCTAACATGTTGCGTTCACGTGGCTGTGCGTCATCCCTCCTTTTTTTTTGTTCGTGTACGTGTTAATTGCGTATTCTGCGAATCCATGCACCACACAACAGTTTCCACGCTCTGTATAATCTGAATCCCTATCTCGGTCATGGCCATAATCTTAATTACGGTTGACGTCGAATTTTGTTTATATCCCACGTGCACATGTGGCTGTGAACGCGTGCTTGCAAAGGAAATGCCATGTACAAAGTACTTACTGGAAAGTCAATTCTCGTCGAGGACTTTTCAGAAATCTCATTAAAAACCTACTGGAACGGTCCACGTACAGAGATTTATGAAGTATAATGGAATCACATACGCCTGTATGGAGTGTCCTATATAAAAGCCAGGCAGTTTCTGTAGTCTACACACATCTGCAGTATCCTCTCTATACAGGTAAGCACTTCTTTGAGAGATAACCGCTCTTTATTACTTCCTGTACTACATAGCATGGTTTGCTGTTTGCATTGCTTTGCGTTGATCATTATGTGGTGTAATGCAATTGAATACATCTAATCACTTCATAACCACGACTCCTTTGGCACAGTTCTAACCCTACCACGTTTGTGATATGATAAGACGTCGGTCTGTTCCTCCCTCAAAATATCTCGACTCAAAGATGACTCTGAAAAACGAGGGCGTTGGAAAAAAAGACTCCTGTAATAGTATCAATTTATCATCAGAAAAGCACAACAGCCGAAAAGCGTATTTTCAACGTCAACGTCAAAGTTTTAGAACCCTAACTTCAGATGCGAAACTCGCAAGTCATGTTCTGAGGCTGGAACACATATATAGAAGGACAAACACATACGTGTTTAATATTTCTTTCATCATTTTTCACTTTCGTTGAAACTACACATGGCTGTATCGGAGGAAGTGAGGTTTCTACCAAAACTATTTCTGAGGACTTCAAACAAACAAGTTCTTTTATTCTCTTTCTCCAGGAAAGTTTCAACGATCTCTTCGTGGACACAATGACGCCTCTACGTTTCGCTGTTGTCTTCGTCCTCCTCTTTGGTAATACTAATATGGGATCTAATATGGGATGTTGTGAAAGTTTGATCAAACCAAAAGCTCAATTTTGAGAGCTGCGGTAGTTTTCAACTGACAATTATTCTACTATAGCCGGAGGAGATGTCCTAGGAAAGCACAAGAACCAGTAATTTATCAAGACCTCCTGCACCCCCCTAACACCCCTCATATGTTCAGTGACACCCCCTAACTTTTTGACCTGTGTATCCCCTACAGGGGGTGCCTTTACGATTTCTGGTTTAGATACATGTCAGTGATGATATGTTATGATAACGTAACTATGATAATTACGCACCCCCACCCACTTTTTCCAACACGCATCCACGCTTGGAATTCTGGGTAAACCATTGAAAAGAACACACGGTGTTGGAAACATTGGCGGGTTCCGAACTACGGTTTTTGTCCCCGCCTTTTACCCATAGCGGATCGCTCCAGGATAATTCAGCTTGAGTTAGGTTGAGACTTATTCCGAACCCACTGAAAAACGGCGATATACACCCCCCCCCCCCTATCCTTTCCTTTTTCCTTGAACATGTCCTTCGCCCTAAGACAGCAGAAAGTTTCCTACACGAAGGCTTTCCTCGTCATTCGGTAACACGTTTAGAGAGATGAGGTAGTCACGTGAACAGGTGCGCAGGACGCGTAACAAGCTGTCGAAAGCGCGTGACGCAACAGCTCACCTGGTGGGATCCAAGTTTGGGGGGAACTTGAGAGTGCGAGAAACTAAAAATTGCCCTTTCTTTTTAAGGTGCATTTGTCGCCAGTGAAGCTGCACCTGAAGGACACGAGCTTGAACGTAAGGACTTTTGGAATTATTAACGATGTCACCGTATAGGCATCATTGTGAGGACTTTTCCCTTTGCAGGTCGTCAAGTTGTAGTCGACCTCTGCGCTTGTCTTCCGATTATTTCCGATTCCGATTGCCCTAGCAGAAGTTGCACAGTGGGGAGCGGGTGCAAGAAATGCGCCGATGCCTCGCTATGCCTTTGTATTGATGTCACTTGCCCTGGGAACAGTTGCACATCGGCAAGCAAGTGTAAGACATGCTCCGGCTAAGGATGAACAACATGGTTGACCGGCATCTCTTAACTACGAAATGATCAATTGCACGTATATGAAATAAGAGACCCTGGTATTCTGTTTTACCAACATGATCATGGGTGGCGGGAACTTTTGAGGGCAATAAATTGTACTAAGCAGCAGACATTGCGTTCGTTTATTTCTTTTTCGATTTCCTGTACGACTGCATTTACATGGGATCCCGTGCGCCTGCGCAACTGCACGCCGTGCAGCGATAACAACACATGCAGTCTGAAAACCCAACTTTACTGCGTAACACTCTCGCCATCAACCATTCAGCCGAACGATACATTTATCGGTTCACAGAAGAGTGGATCCTTTTTCTAGGAATTATCGTATACATCCAGATTGTCCCGGAAAAACACGCGCAAATCTCGAAAAAGAACAAATCTACTGGTAAGAGGACAATATCATATTCTGAACAACGATGATCCTGAGCGTAGCAAGGGCTAGTTCTCACTTGGCGACGCGGCGCAACCGTCGAGACTGACAATGTTATCTAAGGAGTGCCTATTTCACAAATTGGGGTGTGAGCCGGTTCATGTTGAATATGCGCCCGTCGAGACTGACCAAGGTCAGACCAGGATTACCTATTAGGTATTACACACGTTGGGGAGTGTTTGAGTTTATGTGGAATATGCACCCGTATATCTGACGTATATACCCGTATATATATATATATATGACGTATGTATATATGACGTAAGCAGTGCCTTTTATCTATTTCACAAGTTGGCGTGTGGGCCGGCTGATGTAGAATATGCACCCGTGAAGGCTGACAAAGAGAGCCTTCACCTGACCTAACCTTGGTCAGCCTCGACGGGTGCATATTCTGCATGAAGTCACCCAATCCCCATCGTGTGAAATACATAAAAGGCTCTCCTGACAAAACCTTCGCCACTCACCACGGGTGCACAGTCTACATGAACTGACCCACTACCACACGTCCAAATAACGTAAGAGTCTCTCAGGACCTAAACCTTGGTCAATCTCGAGGGGTGCATATTCTACATGAACTGACCCACTCCGCAACGTGTCAAATATGTAAAATATTTTTATTTGTGGCCAGTGCAATAAATAAAGCAGCTGGAGAACAAGAAGCGAGTAAAACGGTGACCTTATGTTCGCCTTCAAAGTTACGAGCGTAAACGTTTGTCCGGTGAGCTTTTGTCTGCTCCCAGGGAGATACACCGTACGAGCGGTGCAGTCTCTTGAGAAAGTTGCTTGATTTCAGGGAAGGAGCGGGTCCAAAAACGCACTGTGTCGCCAAAATAGTTATTCTTAGGTCAAACACCACAGCGCGTTGTCCTCTCCTCTAGCATTACATGATGATAACTCATTGCAGTTATGCTCCGACATTTGACTCGAACCTGAAAACCATAAACTCCCAATTTAAAATTATCCCAGCATTTTGTTCCACGTTGATATGTTATCTCGCGTTGCACCACAAGGGAGACCGTTAATTTTTCTCCCTACACTCTTAGAAAAATGGGTGGAGCAGCTACACCTGTTAGAAAGCACGGTCCATTGATACTCTCTCTGGTCACGAAACTCCGCCGGAGAACAATAGGTCAGGTTTGCCTAGGGAGAACCGCCGTCGCGCGGAGGCGCGGGCGTCGCTACTTGGGGAGAAAACGCCAGCTGATACGGGTAAATGCCTCTTCTGTTGCCTGCGTTTTGACCAGTGTAGACGCTTCTTCCTGAAATCCACGTGCATCCTTAGACTGTGAATAGATTTCGGTTAATCTATGCATGCCGCAGACGTGTTGTACCCCAGCGTGTCGCTCGGGATATGATAATTCTGGTGAAAAGGTATCGTTTTTTGCGTTGCCGACTGATGCCATCAAGCGAGACAAGTGGAAGCGTTCGATACCTGAGAAAGACGTTTCAGCTTTGAGTCAAAGTGGACACGTGTGTGCGAGAAGCACTTTGACGCATCCGACATTGTCAGAGCGGACGAATTCCTCATGACACGCGAAGCTCTGAATGACACCGCAAGCAAAGAGAAGGTCACCATGCCTCGCGACAGGTCAAAGCTGCGTCCTGAGGGGTGGCACGAATTTTTGACCGGTGTCCGCAATACTTGAGCACCCCAAAGCCTAAAAGTCGCGCAACGACGAGGCTGCCAGCGAAGTTCTAGCTGTTAACTCACTCTCAAAACAGAACTTCAACGCATAGCACGTTTTCCCGCTTCTGATTCGGTGAGCCACAGGGGCGTACACCTTTCTGTAGCAATCTGGATAAGTGATAATTTCATTTACCACCCCTTTTTACACCCTTTATCAGGTGCTATTTTGACGTACGTTGCAGCCATAGAAGTTACCCCTTTTCCATACCCTTCTTTCTTTCTTCCTATTTTGAATGGGGAACGTATCCGAAAGTACAACAACAGGAAACGAGAAACCGCAGTTATGAGGTTATCGCATAGTTTAGCACGGCGTCGCTTCGTATTTTACACTTTGCCAGCCTTGTTTCTTTCTACTTCTTCTTCTTATCCTTGAAATACGTAGTAAGGAACGCGCTTTTTTGTTCTTTTTTT
This sequence comes from Ornithodoros turicata, assembly GCF_037126465.1. Classification (NCBI taxonomy): domain Eukaryota; kingdom Metazoa; phylum Arthropoda; class Arachnida; order Ixodida; family Argasidae; genus Ornithodoros; species Ornithodoros turicata. Next base: position 86,811 of record NW_026999478.1, on the reverse strand, counting down.
CTTCTGTCTAATATAACATGCTGTGTTTCATCCTCCCCGTTTTTTTTTTCATTCTTCTAATAAATATATCTCCCCGTACGGACATTCCTAGTAGGACATTCACTGCTTGTACAAAAAAAAAAAAAAACTAAGGTAAGCTGAAGTACGAAGTATTGCACAAATTGAGGAAGCAATAAGAGGACCGATGAGCATCACCACCGCTAGCTTCCAAATGCGGCGCTGGGAAGCTTGACGGAAAGACAAAAGGCGCAGCGGTGGAGATCGCCTTGCGGGGAGTCCAAGAGTCCACGACCCAGGTTGCAGACGTTGCAAAATATAAGGAGGAGTAATGCTGAGCTGGTTAATCGGTACCTGTTTACCGAGCTCCCCACATTTCATGCGAGTAGTCTCTAGACATCACGAGGAAACTGTAGGAAACGGTAAGTGCACTACATCTCGCCGCGTGTGGCTCGAAGGACGTGTTAGGACGAGTGTCGCAGTTTCCCAACTTGTTGCCGGTTAGTTGTTTGTACTTTGACCAGGGCTGCCGGGGATGGGGCCAGTGGCATCGCTAGGGCACGCGTCACCCTCCGCCCCACCCTTGTCCCATTAACGGATACCTTTCCGTACCAGGCGATCACCATAAATACACGTATTACACCACACTCAGAAAGCCTCGTAGAAGGCTCCTTATTTTGTTTTTGGCGTCATCGTGCCGCAGAGAACGGGAGGAAGCGGCAGTATTGGTACTGCGCGTCACCCCTTCCGTCGCTTCACCCAGTGCGGACCGCACCCCCTGCACCCCCCTAGTGACGCCACTGGATGGGGCCCCAGGGCCAGTTTAGGGGATTGGCGGAAAAAGATAAAGCACCGGCTTGGACACAAGAGGCAACAAACTTTACTCGTAACGTTCCGACGCGGGCATCCTCATCGGAACAAAATTGCACAGGTCCGAGCCCAGCTTTATGCCTTCGTCATGTTCCTGTAGCATTCCGGTAGGGGCCCATTGTGGCTGTTGCGACCACTGTTATCAGAATAAATATTCCAAGATTTCAGAAATCCCCCCCCCCCTATGTTCACAACCTGCTAGATGTTATAATGACCGTGTCATAATCGGCCATCCCCATGAGGATCCCGTCCGCACGATCCGCTAGGGGCGCTACTAACCGGACCGCGAGATCTGCATCACGATTGGACGATGGAAATTTGAATTTTGAACGCGTAGAAGCGGACGTAGGACTACCGTAGCAGACTGGGAGGTACTCGGGTTCGAATCCCGGTGCCGGCTGTGCTGTCTGGGGTTTTTCCTGGGTTTTCCTCAGACGCTTTCAGACATATGTCGGCACAGTTCCCTTAGAAGTCGGCCCAGGACGCACATTTCCCCAGGGCGTGAGTCGTGACGTTGCCCACATACGTGAGGCCGACAACGGCAAGCCCTATCACCACCACCACCACCGTAGCAGACGACAGCGACAGCTCCTATGAAAACGCGTAGAATGATGATGATAATCAACCCCAGAATGAAACATCTTCTGTGGAATATCCACCGCTTGTACAGAAATACTAAGGTAATCTGAAGTACGAAGTATTGCAGAAATTGAGGAAGCAATAAGTAGACAGTAAGTAATAAGATCGATGAGTAACACTACCGCTAGCTTCCAAATGCTGCGCTGGGAACAGGTGCTTACAACGTGGTACATGGTCGCTGTAATAAACCTCTACCCGAGAAACTTCATCATGACGTTGGTAGACAAACCGAAACCAAAACAGATCGGAAGGGCAGAGCTGGGTTCCACGACTGGTCAATTGTACTCTGCCTCCTATTGAAAGAAAAGTAGGAACGAAGGTCGCGTCCCTTTCAGAGATCATCGTAATCCCCTCAAGACCGCGGCACGACCGTTCGCCACTAGCTTTGAACGTAGTTGAACATATTGACGTACGAGACTAGGGAACACGAAGGGGGGGAGGAGGAGGAGGAGTGTCGTTGGGAGGAACCCGAGAGGTCTGCCTGCCTGATTAGGCGGCATGTTTCTCGGGAAGGGAAAGGTGGTGGAGAGGAGGAGAGGAAAGGGTGAAGCGGAAGACCGAGCGGAATCCGCTCGGGGGGAGGATAGCTGCGTCCATGGGCCGACTTCAGGGGAACTGTGCCGGCATACACCTATTACACATCTGAGGGAAACCCAGGAAAAACCCCAGACGGCACAGCCGGCCCGCGGATTCGAACCGCGGACCTCCCAGTCTCCAAGCGCACGCGTTACCGCTGCGCCACCGGAGCTGGTGGAACACGAAGGGACAGACACAAACACGAGACTTCGTGTTTGTGTCTGTCCCTTCGTGTTCCCTAGTCTCGGGGTTTTTTACATTATGCATCATCTTCACCAGCTCGCTTGCTTCCTAGCCATTTTTTCATTGTCATATTGACGTAGTTGAACATTTTTTTTTTGTAAAGGCGGCTTTTTAAAATGTACACGTCGCAAAATTAAGGGTATTCACCTTCAGAGAGTTTTTGCCGTTGCGTGAGAACACTTTTACGAATTTTTCGCCATAGGAAATGTTGAGGATATGAAATGAATCTGCGGCACAGTGCCAGGTCCCAAACAAACTATTCAATGTGACTCGCACACACACAGTCGACTAAAATAACTGATCGTGTACTTACGAACAAAACGTGTTCCCGTGACAGAGCTGCTTTCTGTTCGGCGAGAGCCGCAGCGGGGACAGAAACACGTTACCATACGTCGCTTCTACGAAGGTGCTCACATTTCCACAATAAATGGCTTTCGGAAAGCGAAATCACACGGTGAGCAGCGCGAGAAACAAAGTCTCGCAAAACCGAAACTTTAGAGAGGATCACGTGGTGGACAGTACGTAATGGCGATTTTGACCCGAGCGACCGCTAGAGGGCGGCTATGCCAGTCTGGAAGGAAGAGCCGCTCCTTGCATTTCCTTCTTCGATGGATACTGCCCCAGCGTTAAAGAGATGTAGACGCCTAAAACTCAACTGGAACTCGAGTCCTGATCGGCGATGATGGAATAGAAGCGTCAGATGTGCTGGAGAGCTCGTGGGTCCAGAAGTAAAGATCCACCAGGACAATCACATGAACAACATCCTAAAGAAGCATTTGGTCCCTCGGATCGATTTCCATTTTCGATAACGAACCATACGTGTTTCAACGACACTCGGCGCTAGCTCACAAAGCAACGATGGTGCGCGGCTGGAGCAGAGGAAGTCTCAGTGATTTCATCTCGGCACAGCAGTGATCCCCATACAGTCCTCATCTCAATCACTCCATCTACGGAGTATAATAAGCAAGGACATGTGGTACTCCTGACTGCAGACTCCTTCGAGTCTCATTCGACGAAGGCGTGGGACAAAATGGATGACTACTACCTGCGACACATACTGTCAACTCCTTCCTGCGTCGTCATCTGCGAGTGCATCCCTAACAGAGGCGATGCAGTTAAACAGGTTTCCATTTATTTCGAGTAAATGTATTACGTTGAGCTGAAAATATGAGAAAATACGAATTATACAACTGAGGAGTGATTATTGAGGAAAATCCGGATACAGCTTCACCACGCGACACACGCAAGGCCAATCACTGCACAGATCTGAGGATAATCCAATAACGTCAAGTAAGAGGGGAGTAGTTGTGGTGTCCAGTTACTCCCTCGCATAAAAAGCGTTCCCCCGAGACTGAGGACACCAACGATAGAACGTCGGACAGCCCCATCGGCGGCTGTATCATTGCACCGTTTCTCAAGAAACCCCTTCTCCTCGCAAGGCGGGACTAGTTGTAACTGCCGTAACGAACGTTTCTTAACTGTACCTGAAGCGTCAGTCACGAGAACATTTATTCATTAATTAAGCCAGCGCTGTCTCATGTAACAAACATCACAACCACATTTAGTCTCTCACACAACACACAACTGTCTCACAGTGATCGCTCCATACATGTCATTCCACAGGCACTGGGTTTCCTTCTGACATCCATCACCACCCAATCCAGCTTCAATCCAACTTTTTTTCAAACTCACTCAGTCTGTTCATGTATGCGAGTTTAAAAATATCGAACAGAAATAAAATATGGTGTCATACAGCATTGCCTCTCTGTGCACTAGGATGTACTTGTTCAGGTGTCCGGGTAGAGGACAACGGAATTGACACTGGGACGGCTGCTTTCTTGCATAAATGCATCGTTTCTATCCCAAGTGCCTCATGGCCACTTGTCAAGTTTGAAGTTTACGCTCTCGCTGAACAAGCTGACGCTCTGCTAGCAGCTTGTTCTCTGGATAGTATGTGTTTGTACTGTGGCTGAACCCAGCAGGACAGAGGTTGCATTTCTGTGGCTTCACGCCCATAGACGTCTGCCTATAAAGCTGCAGGTTCGTGGTGTGCCTCAAGTTTGCAAAACAGAGAATGCTCCTGTATGACTTCTCGCCCCACGCCGTGGTTGTATTCTGCGGGACAGAGGTCCCACCTTTATGGCTGCTCCCCCATGTGTGTCCGCCTGTGATGCTGTAGGTGCTTGCTCTGGCTGAACTGCGCAGGGTAGACATGGCACTTGTATGGTTTCTCTCAAGTGTGTGTCCGCTTGTGGTCCCGTAGGTGCCCGCTCCGGCTGAACTCCGCAGGGCAGACACCACACTTGTATGGCTTCTCACCAGTGTGTGTCCTCTTATGACACTGCAGGTTACTTCTCTGGATGAACTCTGCAGGGCAGACATCGCACTTGCATGGCTTCTCGCCCATGTGTTTCTTCTTGTGATGCTGCAGGTGCGTACTCTGGATGAACTCTGCAGGACAGAGGTCACACTTGTATGGCTTCTCGCCAGTGTGTGTCCTCTTGTGGTCCCGTAGGTGCCCGCTCCGGCTGAACTTTGCACGACAGACATCGCACTTGTATGGCTTCTCACCGGTGCGTGTCCTCTTACGGCGCTGCATGTCACTGCTCCGGCGGAACTTTGCAGGGCAGACGTCACACTTGTATGGCTTCTCCCCATTGTGTGTCCGCTTGTGCAGCCGTAGATGCGCATTCCGGTTGAACTCTGCAGGACAGAGATCGCACTTCCATGGATTCTCGCCAGTGTGCATCATCTTGTGGCGCTGCAGGTGTGTGCCCTGGATGAACTCTGCAGGACAGAGACCGCACATGTATGTCTTCTCATCAGTACGCTTCGAAACGTGGCGTGGTTCTCGTGGCTGACAGACTGTGAGGATGCAGAGGGACACACGTCGCACCCGCCTCCTCTCCCATCTGAACATTTGCTGGAGGAGTAGCAGGACACTTTTCAGACTCATTGAGACAGTGTGCAAACATGTGGTGTTGAAGTCTGGCTTTGGACGTGCACGCAAGTCCACATGACTTGCTCTTTTCTGGAGGTCGTTCCGTGGCTGGATCTTCCATAGTGACTACTGCAGTGTTGTTTAATCGAGCTTCAACTGTTGCTCTGCTGATCTCGAACCGCGCATTGGAGAAAGTGCAACCTGGAGATACTTGATCACGAGTGCCTCTGGGCTTGTCCTTAATATGGAGCGTACCGGTGCTTTCTCTTGCTCCTGAAATTTCAAAAATCGAACATTCAGAGGGCGAACCAGTCCTACCGCATCTCTAGTTCACAATTAAAAAAAAAACAGATGACACCACGTTCGCTGTGCCTTTTCACGCTGTCCTCGTCAGGCTCCGCAAATCATCTCCATTGTGCGCGATTGAAGCTGCAAGGTTAAAGTGGCTCCCCCTCTCTTATTTGCTGAAAGGTCAAGTGCCGCTCTTTCAAACAGATGCCTCGAGTCCCATTCAGGACAGTCATGGTATTTTGTTTCTTTTCTTTTCGTGTATAAGTACTTTTTTTAAACGTGCTAGCAATTCATGAATTCACTTTCTCGACTTGGTGAAGCGTAGCGTAAATGGAAAGGTTTCCTTTGATTGTCACGATGCGCTATCACCCCCTCCTTCGTTTCTTTATCGCAACGAGGCGTCAGTGGAGAGATCTTGAAGCATTAGATGATATTTGGCAGGTCGGAAGGCCTTTACGATAACGGCTCAAAAAATATGATAAGACAAGCACCTGATTCCTTTATAGTGGCCGGCATCACGTTACTGATCTTGAACATCACAACCTAGAGCATGGTTTTTGTAAGGCGTGTCCGACGTGCAAGGATCAATAATGGGTGCTTCTTTGTGATTACGTATTAGTGCCACGGAGGAACGTTCGGTGTGAGCAACACATAGCAGAAGACCCGTGTGAGCTATTCGAGCTGCTGATGTTTTCTCTTGTTCGCTCTTTCATTGATATCATGGCAGCGTTAACAGAATTGTACCAGCACGCTTCTTCGTGTGACATAGGTGTACGCAGGCCTTCTGCTATCTAGGAGATGTTGGTGCGAGCGGCGTACAGATGTTCGCAGATGCACCGGGGACAGCACAAGAGAGTGGGGCACAGGGGTTTGATGTGGGCACTGGGATGATTTCAGAGAGAAGTGCGTCGACATTCGGCGGAAAATTGTGGCATGGCCCATCGGTAGTTGGATTCGAACCAGGGTTCGCCGAATGGACCCAGTTTAAAAAAACCCACCCGGGTTTTTTTTGGGTCCACCCGGGCTAAAAAACCCAATAAAGCCCACACGCGGGTGAAATACAGAAACGAAGGGAAAAAAAGAAAAGAAGGAAAAGGGACGACTGCTTCGGAGGTTACTTTACCGTAAATTCTACAGCGGCAAACAATTATTTCTTCCAGAAACATGAAAAATAGGCGGAGGACGGCTGTTGCGTGTCATATGCAGAAGTTCGAAAAAAAAAGCCCAGCACCCGAAAAACCCACCCGAAAAACCCGAAAAAACCCACTGGGGCGGGCTTTTTTAAAAAAACCCGGGTTTTTCCGAACCCTGATTCGAACAGGCCGCTTCATATTCTTACGCACGCCCTTTACTATCGTCAACGAGCGGACGCCCCTTCCCGCTCCGCCATGCCTGTAGTCACTCAGTGTGCCACAACGCGCCTCACGTGATGTCGTCCACGTCGTCGTGGCAACACGACTGCCACGGAGATACAGTGTAGGCCAGTGTCTCTCAAACTGAGAGTTCCAACCACCAGGGTTACCGTGACACATTCAGCGGAGAAGGGGGGGGGGAGAAGCGAACCAGCTCAGAAACAATAAAGAACAGAAGTCCATAGACCATGAAAGATGAAAGTCACTGAAAAGGTTAGCTAGCTGTAGAAGTCGAACCCACATCTTCTGGATTACCGGTCCAGGGCTCTACCAGTTGAGCTAAGCTAACACGCCTCCCCAGCGACTTCCACGGGCGCGTCATCTGAAGGGAAAAATCAGCCACTCTCTCTCACTCATCCTCTTCTCACTCTTTCATTTTTGCTCACTCATACACATATTCATACGACGGGATCGACGCAAGCGGCAACAGTTGAACATGAGAGAACTGACGTTCTGAGGCTGGAACAACAAAGAAAGGACAAATACATACAATGCCTGAAATTGCCTAAGAAATTAACGATGGAGAGAAGGTCTTGTTTATTAAAATAAGAGGCAAGTCATCTATAAATCACGGATTCAAAACGATCGGAAAAGACCGGTAACACTGAAATGGGGCGGTAATTAGATGGACAGTTTCTGTCACTGCTTTTGTAAATCACAATAACCTTGGATACTTGCACGTTCTTGCCAGTACGTAAACAGGTGGCTGGCTACTCCCATCGTTTTTAGTGCCTCAATTTCTGGACCCTATTTATCCTATTACCCTACCCTACCCTATTATCACTCTCAATTGGAGAGGACTCCAGTATCGTCAAATTTGTAGAGCAGTAGTTGTCCTAGTTGTAGTTCTAGTAGTTTCAGTGTCCAAGTCAACCCTCTCGGAACAAAAAAAAGAAAAACGTTCTAGAGACTGACATCACAGTTTTTAATCTCCCATACCACACAAGATTGTCTCTCCGTGATTTCTCCTGATGTGTCATTCACAAACTGTTACAAATTGTAACACATTACACAACAGATGCTCGTAACACAAAAGGTAACTGTTGGGATTGTTCTTACAAGTTGTCACGTCTTGTAGACATATTTTCTTTTGTTTCTTTGGGTTGGTTGATTTATTTGTTCATGTTATCAGTTGAGGAGATGTAAGGCATAAAAAAAGCATTCATCATCATAATAAAGAGGAATAAAGGAAAAAAATGAATGAAAGACAAAGGAATAAAGAGGCAAACAGGAAACAATGCAACGCATGTTGTTCATGGAAGTAACCCTTTCTTAGCAGATGAGGGCCACTGTATGGGTGTCCCTTCATGGTCTGTTTGTTTCTCGGCACTGTTTTCTTTTTTTTCTACGTTTTACATGCGTGAGCACCCAACCCAACTCTTTTTACCCTCGGTCTGTTCGTGCGTGCGAGTTTCAAAATGTCAAACACAAGTAAAATACGGCAGGAGACAGATTGCATCGGTACCGCCTTCTCCTCTCTGTGCATGAGCATGTTCTTCAGGTCTCTGGGTTCAGGACACATGACAGCACTACACTGACACTCTTTCAAGTGTATTTGGTGCCTGCGCACCTGTATGGTCCCTATCCCAAGAGTGTCCTGGGTACATCTTAAGCCACAAATTCGTGCTCTGGCTGAACTAGCTCTAGCAGCGGCTTCTCTAACTTTGTGTGTTCCTGCTCCACATGAACTCTGCAGTACAGAGGTTGCATCTGTATTGCATCACATCCATGTAGGTCTTCTTGTTACACTGCAGGTTTGTGCTGTGCCTCAGGTCTGCAGAACAGAGAATGTTCTTCTATGGCTTCTCAGAGCCGTTTATAGGAAGAATTTGGCCATTCTCTGATCTTTTGCCGCCCGGAGATGGGGGAGCCGCCGTGACGTCACAGACGTCATCGCTCCGCCCACTTGACTGGGATGAAAGACGACCCGCGGCGGCACAGGGGAATTTCAAGGCTGTGCCTCCGCCCCAAAATGGCGGAATGGGGGATTTCAAGGCGATAGCTCTGATGCAAAATGGTGCCACTGGCCTTGGCGCCGCCCATCGTGTCACGTCAAATGGCGCGCTTTGGGACAGGCTCCTCCCAATGGCCAACCTCTCCTAGTAAACGGCTCTGTGGCTTCTCGCCTCAGAACGCCTCTTTGTGATATTCCGTAGGACAGAGACCACACTTGTATCATGCTGCAAGTTTGAGTTATGGATGAACACTGCAGGACAGAGGTTGAGAGTTTATGGCTGCTCACCCGTGTGTGTCCGCTTGTGACATGACAAGGTTGAGCGCTGTCTGAACACTGCAGGACAGATACCGCACTTGTATGGCTTCTCGCACGTGTGTGTCCGCATGTGCCGCTGTAGGTTCCCTCTCAGGCTGAACTCTGCGTGGCAGACATCGCACTTGTATGGCTTATCACCCGTGTGTGTTCGCTTGTGCTGCTGTAGGGCCCAGCTCTGGCTGAACTCTGCGTGGCAGACATCGCACTTGTATGGCTTCTCACCCGTGTGTGTACGCTTGTGCTGTTGTAGATGCCCACTCTGGCTAAACTCTGTGTTGCAGGAATCGCACTTGTATGGCTTCTCACCCGTGTGTGTCCGCTTGTGCTGCTGTAGGTTCCCTCTCAGGCTGAACTCTGCGTTGCAGGAATCGCACTTGTATGGCTTCTCACCCGTGTGTGTACGCTTGTGCTGTTGTAGATGCCCACTCTGGCTAAACTCTGCATTGCAGGAATCGCACTTGTATGGCTTATCACCCGTGTGTGTTCGCTTGTGCTGCTGTAGGGCCCAGCTCTGGCTGAACTCTGCGTGGCAGACATCACATATGTATGGCTTCTCACCCGTGTGTGTCCGCTTGTGCTGCTGTAGATGCCCGCTCTGGCTGAACTCTGCGTTGCAGGAATCGCACTTGTATGGCTTCTCACCCGTGTGTGTCCGCTTGTGCTGCTGTAGGTTCCCTCTCAGGCTGAACTCTGCGTGGCAGACATGGCACTTGTATGGCTTCTCACCCGTGTGTGTCCGCTTGTGCTGCTGTAGGTTCCCTCTCAGGCTGAACTCTGCATGGCAGACATCGCACTTGTATGGCTTATCGCCTGTGTGTATCCTCTTGTGCTGCTGCAGATGAGCACTCCGGCTGAACTCTGCAGGGCACTCATCACACTTGTGTGGCTTCTTGCATGAATCTGTCCGCTTGTGCTGCTGTATGTTCCCGCTCAGGCTAAACTCTGCAGGACAGACATCACTCTTGTGTGGCCTCTTGTCAGTATGCTTCACCACATGGTTCTTGTCACTTCCATACCACGAGAATGCAGCGGGATAGATGTTACACCCAGAACCCTTCTCTCCCATCTGAATATTCGTTGGAGGAGTAGTGGAACACTTTTCAGACTCATTGTGACAGTGTGAAAACATGTGGCATTCGAGGCTGGTTTTCGACGTGGATGCAAGTGCACACGGCTTGCTCTGGTCTCGATGTCGCTCAGTTAGTTGGTCATTCATAGTGAATAGTGCAGTGCTGTCGGGCTGCAGTTCTACTATTGTTGTGCTGATCTTGAACTGTGCATATGAAGAACTGCAACCTGAGTATTCACAAGTGCCTCTGGGTGTCAGTACTTTCTCCTGCGCCTGTAATTTCATAAAACGGACATTATGAGGGCATGCCAGTCCAGGCGCATCTCTGATTCTTGATCTTTGAAAACTAGGTGGCACCACATTCGCAATGCCTTGTTACACTGTCCGCGTTCCAACTCCACAAATAATCCCCATTGTGCACGACCTAGGCCACAAGCTCAAAGCAGCGCGCACAACCCTCCAGTATTTTCCGAGAGGTAAAGTGTAGGACTTTCAGACGGACTGCTCTTACTCAATTTGGGACAGTCACATCATTATGTTTCGTTTCTTTTCTTGTACGAATATTTTTATTTCTGTTTTGTTGTCATACAATTAGGCTAAGCTTATTTTTCTCGAGTCAGTGATGTGTGAACTCTGCTGTGCAGTTTTTAGTAATCTTCATACTATTCCTTGAATAGCTCAAAGCTGTACTTGTGCATACTGTGTGCTCAGGGCTCTTCGTTTTTGGGTTTAACCCAATTTTTCAGGGTAGTTCCCCCGAACAAGATTTCCAGAACTGTGCGATGTAGAATCAAAGGCATTGCTGAAATTAATGAACACGTCCAAGGTCAGCAGCCAACTTTCAATGTTTTTAACAATGACCATTTTTTGTACAAGGAGAGCAAGCTCAGTTGATCTATGTTGTCAAAAACAGAACGGCTTTTCAGAGAGAAGGTCACATTTTTTAAAATAATCGTCGAGTCATTTATAAATTACGAGTTCAGACCCCTTGGAAAAGGACTGGTAACACTGAGATGGGACAGTAAGTAGATGGACAGTTCCTGTCACCGGTTTTGTAAATCACAATAACCTCGGCTATTTGCACACTGTCGGGGAAATTGCCAGTACATAAAAAGATGCCCGCCTATTTCCATCGTTTTTAGTGTGTGAATTTTTCGACCCTATTTATCCTCTAACCCTACCCTACCCTAATACCTATTACACTCTCAATTAGAAAAGAATCCAGTAAAATCAGGTTTGTATCGTAGTAGTTGTCCTAGTTCTAGTTCTAGTAGTTCCAGTGTCCAGTCAACCCTCTCAGCACAAAAAATGTTCTCGAGACTGATGTCACAGTGTTTAATCTCTCAAACCACACTCGATTGTCTCTCGGCGATTCCTCCTGAGATGTCAACCGCAAATTGTTACAAACTGTAACGCATTGTACAGTATAGATGCTCGTCAAACAAAACGTGATTTCAGGATTCCTCTTACAAGTTGTCTTGCCGAAATATTGCTCTTTCATTTCTTTGGGTTGATTTATTTGTTCATATTATCAGTTGAAGAGATATAAGGCATAAAAGAAGCATTCATCATAATAATGAAGAGGAAGAAGGAGAAAAAGGAATAAAGAGGCAAACAGGAAACAATGCAATGCATGTCGTTCATGGAAGTAAGCCTTGGTTAGCAGATGAGGGCCACTGTATGGGTGTTCCTTCACAGTCTGTCTGTTTCTCTGCACTCTTCTTTTTTCTTACGTTTCACATGTGTCACCACCCAACTCAACTCTTTTTGCCCTCGGTCTGTTCATGCGTGCGAGTTTCAGAATGTCGAACACAAGTAAAATACCGCGGGAGACAGATTGCATCCTTATAGCCTTCACCTCTCTGTGCATTAGCATGTGCTTCTTCAGGTCTCTGGGTTCAGGACACACAACAGCACTGCACTGGCACTTTTTCAAGTGTACTTGGTCCCTGCGCACTTGCATGGTTGCCGTCACAAGTGTGTCTTGGCTGCATGTTAAGCCACAGGTTTTGTGCTCTGACTGAACTAGCTATAGCAAATTCTTCTCTAACTCTGTGTGTTCCTGCTCCACATGAACTCTGCAGTAGAGAAGTTGCATTTGTATGGCTTCACACCCACGTAGGTCTTCTTGTTACACTGCAGGTTTGTGTTGTGCCTCAGGTCTGCAGAACAGAGAATGTTCTTTTATGGCTTCTCATTCCAGGGTGCCTGCTTGTGATATTCTGAAGGACAGAGACGGCACTTGTATCGCACCGCAAGTTTCTGCTGTGGATGAACACTGCACAACAGAGGTTGCAATTTTATGGCTCCTCACCCGTGTGTGTCCGCTTGTGACGTGACAAGGCTCTGCGCTGTCTGTACATTGCAGGACAGAGATCACACTTGTATGGCTTCTCGCTCGTGTGTGTCCGCATGTGCTTCTGTAGGTTCCCTCTCAGGCTGAACTCTCCGTGGCAGACATCGCACTTGTATGGCTTATCACCCGTGTGTGTCCGCTTGTGCTGCTCGAGGGTCCCTCTCAGGCTGAGCTCTGCGTGGCAGACATCGCACTTGTATGGCTTATCACCCGTGTGTGTCCGCTTGTGCTGCTCGAGGGTCCCTCTCAGGCTGAACTCTGCGTGGCAGACATCGCACTTGTATGGCTTATCACCCGTGTGTGTCCGCTTGTGCTGCTCGAGGGTCCCTCTCAGGCTGAGCTCTGCGTGGCAGACATCGCACTTGTATGGCTTATCACCCGTGTGTGTCCGCTTGTGCTGCTCGAGGGTCCCTCTCAGGCTGAACTCTGCGTGGCAGACATCACACTTGTATGGCTTATCACCCGTGTGTGTCCGCTTGTGCTGCTGGAGGGTCCCTCTCAGGCTAAGCTCTGCGTGGCAGACATCGCACTTGTATGGCTTATCACCCGTGTGTGTCCGCTTGTGCTGCTGGAGGGTCCCTCTCAGGCTGAGCTCTGCGTGGCAGACATCGCACTTGTATGGCTTCTCGCCCGTGTGTGTCCGCTTGTGACGTGACAAGGTTGAGCGCTGTCTGAACATTGCAGGACAGAGAACGCACTTGTATGGCTTCTCTCCAGTATGTGTCCGCATGTGCTTCTGTAGGTCCGCGCCCCTGCTGCACTCCGCAGGGCAGATATCGCACTTGTATGGCTTCTCGCCTGTGTGCGTCAGCATGTGCTGCTGTAGGTTACCGCTCTGGCTGAACTCTGCATGGCAGACATCGCACTTGTATGGCTTCTCGCCTGTGTGCGTCAGCATGTGCTGCTGTAGGTTACCGCTCTGGCTGAACTCTGCATGGCAGACATCGCACTTGTATGGCTTCTCGCCCGTGTGCGTCCGCATGTGCTTCTGTAGGCTCCCGCTCTGGCTGAACTTCGTGTGGCAAACATCGCATTTGTATGGCTTCTCGCCAGTGTGTGTCCGCTTGTGCTGCTGTAGGCTCCCGCTGTGGCTGAACACTGCAGGGCAGACATCACACTCGTATGGCTTCTCACCCGTGTGTCTCCGCTTGTGCTGCTGTAGGTGCCCAATCAGGATGAACTCTGCATGGCAGACATTGCACATGTATGGCTTCTCGCCCGTGTGTGTGCACTGGTGACGCTGTAGGTTCCCGCGCTGGCTGAACTCAGCAGGGCAGACACTGCACTTGTATGGCTTATCGCCTGTGTGTGTCCGCTTGTGCTGCTCCAGGTGAGCATTCCTTGTGAACTCCGCAGGGCAGACATCGCACTTGTATGGCTTCTTGCATGAATATGGCCTCTTGTGCTGCTGTAGGTTCCAGCTCATGCTGAACTCTGAAGCCATGTGGTTCTCGTCTCCTGCAGACCACGAGAATGCAGAGGGACAAGTGTTGCACCCAGAACCCATCCCTCCCAGCTGAACATCCGATGGAGGAGTAGTGGAACACTTTTCAGACTCGTTGTGACAGTCTGCAAACCTGTGGCATTCGAGGCTGGCTTTCGACAGGGATGCAAGTGCACACGGCTTGCTTTGGTCCCTATGTTGCTCAGCGTGTCGATCGTTCGTAGCGACTAGTGCAGTGCTGTCGAGCTGCAGTTCAACCGTTGTTGTGCTGATCTTGAACTGTGCATATGAAGAAGGGTAACCTGAGTATTCTTGTTCACAAGTGCGTCTGGGCTTGTCCTTAATATGGAGCGTATCAGTGCTGTCGCTTGCATCTGAAATTTCACAAATCGGACATTACGAGAAGCATTTCTGACTCCGGACTTTTGAAAAAATAGGTGGTGCCACATTCACAAAGCCCTGTCATGCCGTTTGCATTCCATCTCCACAAATAATCCCCATTGTGCACGATTGAGGCCACAAGCTCAACGCAGCTCGCACCATGCTCCAGCATTTGCCAAGAAATGAAGAGTAGGACTTTCGGACTGAACCACCTGAGCTTAATCTGAGACAGTCACAGCGTGTTGTTTTTCCTTTCCCGTATGAGCATTTTTGTTAATTTTTGTATCAGTGTCATATAACTATGCTTAAATATGTACAGCTTATCTCCACCGTCTTGTGACTGTGAACGTGCAGGAAGGGCTTCCGAGCCATTATGCTAATTTGACACAGTTGAGCCATTCCAGCCAAAACTGGCTAAAGATGTACTAGCTCAGCCCTTTAGAGTAGACTGAAAAAAAAAGTTGATATTTCGTTACTGGTGTGCACGCGGAACGTAAGCTCTCTTTTTCACCACACTCACCGTGACTTCGGCTCATTTGCATATCAAAATTCGAGGATGCTTATTTTTACGCACATGCGTATTTCAGGATCTGTTCGACTTTAAGTACGGCTTGCAACAAGGATGGCCCACTCAGCCAGCCCTGTCGCTTGTAGAGGAAATCCCGATTCAAAAGTTAACCCCTCGAACGTTTGGAAGAATACCTAATTTTGTTCACTGAATTGATTTTTTTTTTCTTCGCAGTACGTGGCATTCCATAGAGGCTGGCGCATAAATTTCTGTTCTATGTAAAGAGATGGCGAAGATGTTACATTCTGCAGAAAGGTGACAGAGAATACACAAATGTAGGAAGCTCAAAGTATTTGGTAAATTCATCAATACCCAAAATATCAAAATGCTTCCTGAATGCCCCTGAGAATGAATGGGGACCCACGAGGAGCAGACGGCGGGTCATTTTTGTAGACAGAACGCGAGTGATCGCTGCTTGCTAAACCAGCCACACTGTCATCGTCCTCTTTGCTCAAAGAGCTCAGACGTCACCACTTTCGTCTCTGCTGCCCGGACACATATCGCTGGTGTCAACGCCCGCTCACAAATCTCGTGGTAACTTTGTTTTTGTGACAAACGCGATGCATTAGAGCTTTAAAAGCTGTTTAGAGCTGTTTAAAAACTTGCGCTGTCACCTCACGTTTTTCGCTTCAAACTGCGACATGAAGCTCACTCCAATACATATAGTGCTGCCCCCTACACCCTTGCAGAACCAGAACGTCGCGTGGATGAGTCACAATTTTTTAAAGCAATCAAACGAAAGCTGTTTTTCTGAAGACAAGTGACGCTCGTCCAGAGCGATTAAGGGGTCCAACTTCGAGAATGAGGCAGGGACGTTCGATCATCAGCAGTCAGGGACTCATGCAGAGAGACACTACCTCCACTACAAGCACGAATAATCTCGGGCTCCTACGAGAATGCTAACAGACCAAAATGTGTTCTGTCCTTAAAGGGAGACTTCAGAAGGATAAAAAAGAAAAAAAATAGG
The DNA here is from genome assembly GCF_037126465.1 of Ornithodoros turicata. Lineage (NCBI taxonomy): Eukaryota > Metazoa > Arthropoda > Arachnida > Ixodida > Argasidae > Ornithodoros > Ornithodoros turicata. Next base: position 70,785 of record NW_026999478.1, on the reverse strand, counting down.
TGAGCATCATACCGAACACGAACCGCTCACTGGATACCGAATACAACATTCGCATTCATTTTGTGAGGGTAATTAATTCGTAAATGATGACAATACCAAACCAAACCAACATGCAAAGCACACAGCGGTTCGCCCGGAGGAAGATACTGTGGCGACACCCGGCATTGTCGTCTGCTACGAAGCTTGCATTCTTCCATGCAGGATGACGTCGGCAGAGTTGCTTTCAGCGCCCTCTTGCTTCACAGGGGCAAAGCGCTCACTTCATAATAATTCGTTGGAATAAAATCTGCGCACTTTGGGAATGCGATATTTCGTATGTATGTTCCTGACACTGCAAGGGTTACTGCTGTGTCACAATCGTGGTATATTTTGTTGCGGAGTCGCACTTTAAGCTCTTACCATGCCACCCGAGTTGTTCTCATTCGTTGTGCCAATCATGAAAATAGATGGACTCTTCCACTTCGACACTTCCAATACCGGGCAAAGAAAATGCAGCAACGTCATCCACAGGCCACGAGGACGCACAGGACGAGCAACACTTTTTCATGTTTTTTGGTGCCCCCAATGTTCGAGAAAATAAAACCTTAACGGTTGCTTATATCCCACATACGGAGCACTAAATTTTATTTTTACTTGTGAAATGCTACTACAAGCCCTAAGAGGGTTCAAGTAGGAGAGGCAGAGAAAGTCCAAAATAATTTACGAGGCACATACTATATTGCATCATGTAGTTGGGTTGAAAACATGCAAGCATAAACAGTTACGATGTCATAGTATTTTAAATTAATTAATTGATTAAATTTAATTCAAAAAGTTGTAGCAAATTTTGTGCGATTTGCGATTGTGCGATTCTTTTACTCAGTGACCTGTATTGAGTACTTCTGTTTTATCATTTTTTTCTTTTCACTGTTCTTCTGTTTCTACATGCTACAGAAAGTGTATGGGTACTGCCGTAAATTTTACATGCTTTTTTTTTTACTTACTGAGCTGCACTGAGTGCTTTTATTTTATAATCTTCCTTTTCACTATTCTCTTGTGCCATATTTGTACTTACTACATAAAGTTTATGTTTATGAGAATATGTAGTATAGGCTAATGTGTGTTTGATTCTTGTGCATTATTTATCTTTACTGTGTACTGCATACTTGTGTACTGTATTTCTGCACAGTGCTGCCTAGTGTCAGTGCGGCCCCCAGATGCCCTCAAGCTACTTTGTTGTAGCTTTTTTTCCAGGGCCACCGCCATCTTTTGTTAGATGGAAATGGAAACAAAATAAACAAAAAAAAACACGTTTAGGCCTTTCACAAATGCCGTGACACTGTGGTGTGAGACCCGAGCATATGACAGAGAATTCCATTCTTCGACGGATCGAGGAAAGAACGTGTATTTAAAGCAGTCAGTCCTGCACTTTAGCAAGATCACGAGTTGTGTTCACAAGCTGTGTCACTGTGCTTATAGACCGTGGCCAAAGCCATGTTGACTGGTAGAGGAGAAATTCTTACTTGCCAGATATTTGGAAATACGCTTATATATACGATATGTTCTAATACCTCACTACATGTGCTCGGTACATGTGCCCGGGATATCAGATGGTAATTTGCAATGTTTAGTTTGCAACCCATTTTAGGAATTGGAACAACCTTGGCTATCTTCTAATCATCCGGGAACTCCACCACAAGTCAAAGATACGTTAAAAATGAGAAAAAGGTACCTGGTTGTCAACTCGGCATACCGAAATCAATGCATACATTTTTTATTCATATTTATGTCTAATCTACCGTAATTTCACGTGTATAGGTCCCTCCGCAGATAAGCCGCAGGACTCGCTTTTAGGAACATTTTGAAAATTTTCGGGCAGGAAAGCTAAACTCGTAGATAAGCGTGGGCAGTATGACGCGACTAATCTGTGGGACAAAGGAGACCACAGAGGAAGCCACAATCCCTGTGGCCCATATTCCAGGGTCAGCATGGTGTACAACAAAGGAGGTCGGTTCTAGTATTCTATGATTCCACACGAAGAGATCGATCCATCGAGTCAAGAGATCCACTGATCTCTCGACTCTGAGCATCTCTTGACCCGGTTGGATCTCTTGACTCGTCTGAGAGTTTGCCTAGCTTGGATCTTTTGACCCCTTTGTGTTACCGTCATTAACTCTAACATTGCTAAGCAGAAATTACTCATATCGAAATACGAGGGACTCATTTGGTGCGGTATAAGTAGAATACAAATGCAGGTGGCAAATCAACATCTCATTTTTATTGACTAACCAAATTACTTTGTAACGCATAGCGTAGTCCAAGAAAAGCCGACAATTCTCTTATGTCATTTCTGTTAAAAAGAGATGGTTGCTTTCTAAGATGAACCTGGTTGTAACACAGAATTTGTCCAAGTGCTGTCATTTCTTTTTTTGACAGCGCTTCGTGTAAGAGATTATTTCTACAGTTAACGAGGGCTACGTACACTCACATTGGGTGGGCCGGCCGCTGTTTCAAACACGCTGATTATTCAAACACTTCTCGTATCCCAGCAGGCTCGTAGCCGAAGAGCCAACTCTCTGTTGTGGACAGACATTCTACATGGCGGAACCGTCTGATCATGGACTCTCTCAGGGTACAAAAGATAGCTTCATACGCCTGAACATCAGCTTCCTTTTTGTTTTTTGTGTATAAAGTTTTTCCTTAATTTTTTCCACCGTCCACAAAAGGTCAAAGAAAAAGCACTTTGCTGCTGGGCCCATTATTATCGGTAACAAACTTCAGTTCTGGCATAAAGTGGGGACGGTGCGCCAGTGGACACAAAAGTACGCAGACAGTCCAGCAGTATACCCTGCATTTTGGAGTTGAGGTCAATGAACGTGACAGGTCAATGTTGATTGGAAAGCACAGTCAGACAGTATTTTCCCGCACGGTCAGTAAAAGAATAGAATAACGTGATAAGGGTGTGGGCCAATGAAAAGAACGCGACAAGGATAAGTTTTAAGCCCTGCGGCCTACGATTCTTTGTAAGTTGCGCTCAATATTCTTGGTAACAAGCATCCGTTCTGGCATAGCGTGTTACGGCGCTTGGGGCAATGGACATAAGCCGACGGTGAAAGCCATGCTGAGTGGCAGAGAGGAAATTCTTACTTTCCAGACATTTGGAAATGTGCTTGTATACCATATGTTCTAATGCCTTACTACGTGTGCTCAGACGGGATATCAGGTGGTAATTTGCAATGTTTAGTTTGCAACCTGTTTTAGGAATTGGAACAACCTTGACTATATTCCAATTGCCCGGGAGCTCCGCACGGGTCAAAGATACGTTAAAAATAAGAAAAGAGAACTTGGTGCACCAATCGGCGTACCGAAATGAATGCATACAATTCTTTTATCGAAATTTATGTCTAATCTAATCAGTCCGATCTTATTACCGTGTCACATGGGCAGTCTCCACTGAAACCAACGACCATTGACCATTGAAAGAGCAAGTAGAGCCATCAAGCGGGTGGCGCGTCAACTTCTCAAGCGTTGGATCCAATGTTCCCTGTTAGGCTGACACATTACACGCTAGGCGGCCCTAAGTGCATCCTCAATGGCTATCAATCTCGATGGTCGTTGAAGACGGCCCTTGTGACAGCGGTTATAGTGCGTTCAGCTACAGCATTAAGAGTTTAAGCTGATCTCCAGAATTACAAGGTGTCCACATCATTTTATACCCAGAGCGCAGTGTCACACACAATCTGGATCGGTGCAATCCCGCTGAGCATGCCGTACCATCAGCACTTGACGTTTGTGATCGTGATGTTCATTTCCAGCCGTCTAGTGGAAACTTTGCACACCACCCGCTGAAGTTTCAAATTAAAAGGAAACACTGATCCAGAATGTCTACTTGAACGAAATTCACCTTGAGGGGGAATCGCTTCTGCGCAAGACATTAGAGAACGTTTGTTCGCACAGCGCTCGAAAACGGCATAAAATATCGTCAAAACAGAAGTACTGGTGTGTTCTCCTTGTATTATACCCTTGTCAATGACACATTTTGTAGAGTCCCAGGACTATCTGTTGATTTGTATCCAGCCCGAATTCGCAAGTATTTTAGTGCACGACACTCTGTCGAGATGGCAGCACACATTCGATTCGCATCAAACTTTAATTTATCAAAACTCAACCAAGCCAAACTTATGATGATAGTTGAGAGCGTTCACGTGTCTCGTATGAACGAAAAACACCCATTGATTTCTGAAGAAGTAATTTCTCCTTAATACAAATGCTATTTCATCTGTTTCGGCGTTCGTCGGCGTTGATTTCTTAGTGTCATCGCCGCCATCTTGCCAACCCGGAAGCGGCAGTGTGAATAGCGAGAAGGAGAGGGTGGAAGGAAAAAGCCTCTGAGTCTGCACCAACCCTCCTCGAAGTGTGTGTAATCATGTTTGCAAACGGTAGACAAGTGTGTGCGTTGTTGACCTCTGTCGCAGAGACTCGCTTTGTCCACACCTGAGGGCAATCACAATTGCTGCCTAATCACGAATGCGCGCGATGTGGATCCTGCATCGGTGCGTTTTGGGTATCACACTTGATTCCTTCGGTCACATGCATGGATGCCTCTCGCAGTTAGAAACATAACATATGGGGTGTACGTCTGCGCAGCTAACTCTGCCAATTTTCCACACAGGAGAACACGTGCTTAAAAGTTTACCCCATTTGATTACGATACTGGCTGGCAAACAAAATCTGATTGCTGTACATCAGAGCTGTCATCCAAAACAAGCTTTGTGCGAAATCGCCGGTTCGGATCACGTCAACAAAGAATAACGGCGCAGGTAGAACACTGTCAACGAAAAAGTAGAACGTGCACGCCTTTGTTACGAGTGGAAAAGCATTTTGTCCAGCTCTAAAGCTCGGCTTTGAGCCGAAAGCTTTTCTCCAAGGACAACGTACCCAGTGATTCAATGTGAGGCTCTCCATCTCGTGGATTTTTTTAGATTGACGACTTCGTCCATTACTCGTCATCCAATGCCATAGACATCATCATTCTCGCCATCGGAACTGCATCATCCAGAAGGACACAGCTCAACTGCGGACAATCCGCTGACACGCGTTTCAGTGGCAACACGCAACCGTCTGCCGACTCAAGTTTTGTAGCTCCTCCAAGCACGTGCAACTTCAGGGCGATCCGCATTTGTTTTCTCGGTAAGACACACCCGGGAACCAGACACCGTTGTGGCACAGAGCGAACAAGAAAAAAAAAAAAAAAAAAACGAAACGAAACGAAAAGCTTACCCAAGCCACACAATGTACGGAAAATCGAGTGCAATAGGGGTGGACGGGTAGGTGGAGGACCTTGAACACACTTATGAAACTAAAGAACATTGATAAGACGCATACCGGCCACCCCTATTGCACTCGACTTTCAGTACATTGTGCTGCTTGGGTAAGGGGGATAGAACAATGTGGAGAGGACGCATCCTCCTCTACTTCTATCGAACCCTATCTAACATCAGGCGGTGATGCGCAGATGCGTTTTACTCACGACCTACTAGATTACAACGACCATGTCAGAGGCACCCCTTCTAAATGCCACATTATTGGAGGATAGTGGTGGCGCTACTCATCGTCCAAGTTATTGCTTCCTCAACTTATACAATACCTTGTACTTCAATTTACCGCAGTATTTCTGTATAAGTGGTGGATATTCCACAGGTGTTTCATTCTCAGGTTAGGTATCATCATTATTCTACGCATTTTCATAGGCGCTATCGCTGTCGTCTGCTACGGTAGTCGTGCATACGCTTCTGCGCGTTCAGAATTCAAATTTCCATCATCCAATCGTGATGCAGATCTCGCGTGCAGATGAATAGCGCCCCCAACGGATTGGGCTCAAGGGACTCAAGGGCTCCTCATAGGGGTTGCTGATTATGACATGATCGTTATAATCTAGTACCGAGGTCGTGGCTTAACTATCCATTGGGAGAACTCTGATCGAGATATGCAGACAGGCACTTTCACGACTATCGTTATATTGATGTCCCGCTCACATGTGCTCCAACGGGTGAGATGACAGGAACTAGAAATTTGATCTTAATATTGGAGGTACCATTATCTCAGAGATTGTAATCGTAATAATTATATGAACGTGATATAATAATAAGCATAAACATCAACGTGCACAGCCGGTGTGTGATGAGCAGAAAACTGAAGGAGTTTCCGTTGCATCCCTGTTTTTTGTCTGTATGATGCCATGCGGTTTGGTGTTGACTAATATTCCTGTCATATAGGCAGTCTTCAATCACCATTGTAGCCAATGGCCATTGGGAGCATGCGCAGCGCCACCAACGCATTAACTTTCCAAAGAGCATCGCATCTAACTGACTCTCAATCGTTGACTGGTTACAGTGGGTGACACTACACACACGTTGAATGGCTGTGGGTATCAATGGTTATTGAAGACTGCCCGTGTGAGAGCCTGGGTATATAAATTCCCTCGAACATTTTGCATCTACCTTCCGATGTTGAATCGGAGTTGTGTCCTATCTGGTCCTCTTCCTTCAAGACGGCAACATTATAAGGCTCTGTCTTCACTTCTATGATTGGTTGTTCATTCGAAGATTCCTCTCGAGGCTCTTCTTTAATGCGACACATCCGAGCCGTAACTCCTGCGGCAAAACAAAAAACGGAAGAAGTAAGCCATGTTGCAAATCTCATGCGACGGTTTATCACCATCCCCCGTTTGAAACTAATCGCACTCTGTTTTAACCTATCCGTGCACACTGCATTCAAAACAGTCAGTCGACAAAACTAGAAATACACTGTGACTACATGAGGCGAGAAAGCTGGTGTTAAGGTAAAAATCCTTATTTAGGCAGGAAAATGCCATTATAGGCCCGACACTATAAATTAATTTTTTTCAGCTGTAGCACTGAAAGCGCAAAAAGAAAATGAACAAATCGGTTTTATCCGCAGCAACAATACCGTAACTGGCAGTTGTGACTGTTCTCCTTATCTTGTGCTGCACGAAATGCAAAACATATTGGTCCTACTATGGTCCCAAGGCTTCTGGTCATTTTCACCTGTTCCACAACACTTCACAGAAGGACATGCAGGATGTACTGTAATCCTAGAGTATTAGCCACAGCTTACACGCGATTTTTTTTTCTTGCAGGCTCTCTGCGCCTTATCCAATGGGATGATGTTGAAATATGTACATCGTGTAAGAACAAAACATTTGAAAATAAATCTGTTAAAGATCAAACTTGCAAAATACACCCATAAAAGCGAAGCATAAGAAAAGCCACACTGTTCAAACAGGCTCCGAAAAATAAACCTTGAAGAATAAACGCCTTAGAAATAAATCTTTTAAAATCCACCGTCCCTGATTGGTAGACAGCCAACAGCTCTACGTCCGCCGCGGAAAATAGTGGGCTCATTGCGCTTGGGGCTAGCCAGGGCAAGAAGTGTAAACGAGTATCTTGCTACAGCAGACGTAGGTTGTCTGTCTGTATATGGCCCGTGTTCAATGTTGCCAACATAGAGGGGCGATGTTGTCTGGCAAATCTTTTTGGTCGTGTATCCTGGCCAGCTTTATCTCTGTCTGTCTGTCCTTTTTTTCTGTGCGTGCGCACACTTTCCCTACCTTTCTCCTCTGGACGTGGCCCACCGAACATTTGTTTGTCGAGTGGAAAGAAGTATTTCGGCGTGATGTTGCGCGTGCGCTTCTCAGTGACGGTTCGTCGCTCGTTACCGACTAGATGCTGGGACTTTAGGATGAAATTTTTTTTTTTTCAACTGAAATTTCATATAAAGGCTCCTACTTATGCCCACTTTATCAAATGAGCGTGTATGCAGTCCGTACAAACAGTACAAAACTGCTGAGGCAGTCGTAGAGATTCAGATTTGAAGCGCTGTCTCCTGGCTTCCACTCACATTGGCGCCACTTTAAATCCTGCTACGTGTAATGGATAGCCACGTTCTTTCCACCATCTTACCAAAGCCTGTTAGCCTAGTCCACAGCTCTGCTGGTTCAAAAGTCAAGAGTAAGTGCCCTGTATTCATATGTGCATCGTCCCCATCACTTTAAGACTGGATATTTTGAAATCCGAAGTTGTTAGGCGAAGAAATGTGATACCACTACATGCGTGAGTACGAAACACCATAATAGTGTGTTCTGCAAAAAAAAACAAAAAAACAAGAAAACATTGTGTCGCCCATAAACTATCGTGCGGAACATCACCTTCCTATGCCTAACCGTGATTTATTTTAACCTCGTTTATTTTGAGAGCAGGTGTTTTTAAGCAGTTTAGTTCTTTTTTAAAAATTATAATGAAGGGTAGAATTTTAAGCGTGGATTTTTAATGTTTATTTTAAAAGCCCTTGCCCGTGTGCCCTTGTTTCACATTTCTCATTAATTGATGGTTGTACGGGTGTGTGAAACTTGTACTCTGCCATCAAGCTGCTGGTGTCCTCGCCCGGGTTTGAACCCACCACCCTGTGATCATTGCGCGAACATGCTACCAACTGAGCTGGTCGTCTGAATGGCATGTCTAGGAGGTCTTACTGTGACATTGTCCTCAAGGACAATCTATAAACAGGGTCTGTCTTTCTCGGGTTAACCATGATTCCCCCCGTTTATTTCCTCCTGAATCAATTTAGGACCAATTTGGGTATCGGGTCGTACTACCTGCACTATTTACTAGCTATTTACAAATTTACGAATGTGCGATGTATGTAGATATTATCTGACTGCAACAATGCGGAAAAGATTTCGTGTTGTGCTGGTTCCTATAAAGAGTGAGGTACATATTTTTGATCAGCATATGCGCTTCAAACACGAACGGTTTACAGACAGCACTTAATAACGCATTATACACCCAACAACACAAAATATAACAACCCGATAACATCCGTCTATGCAGCACCTGATTTCGCCCAGAATTACGGATTTCAATTGTCACCCGACCATTTCTCCCAAATCCGCTTCAGGTATACAAGTAGTATATTACCCAAAAGAATCAGACCCTATCCATAAAACATTGACACCTTAAGTATAATTGTTTAGAAAAATTTTACCACAAGCATCAGCTGCTGATGGAGACTCGTCGTGATGCTGTTGCTGCATCTGGCTCTCTTCTGGCAGGCATGCAACATCAGGTGGTTCCGACTTCACTCTCACGGGCTGACCACTCATCTCTGGTGGGAGCTGCATTTCTTCTTGGAGTTGTGAATCTGAGGGGATGGAACGTGATAACTCCAAGACACGAGCATATCTTGTCTCTTCCTTCATGGGGAGTAAATCGTTTGCTGTCCTTGTCCCACGTAAATTAGGAAAACGAGAAAAGTGGGACAAATACAGCAACGGGTTCTGCAAGCTCAAACAAAGGCGAAAATGCTCAACAGTGTATCAATGAAAGTGCCGACTCACTGTTTCTCAGAGGGTCAGCCGTATCTGCAATGTGTTCCCAGTCAAGACAGAAGACATGCCAGAGAGGCTTTCGTGATGAAATACCCTGCAGACATTGTTTCTTGTTAAGAAAGAGGCACGATGCTTGTCGAAAAGTAACCTTGAGAGAGAAGAAACACAGAGACAACCGCAAATTATTTCGGATTACCCCCAACGTTACCAGGTGTACCATAAACTGCAAAAACACATTTTTATTCTAACCGCGTCCCAGGTCTCTGAGTTTTTGACTCATTTGCGCATTGAAATTCGGGGACGGATATTTTAACACACGCACGCGCGCGCTTGAGGATTTGTAATTTTAGGTAATTAGTCGTCTCGTAATTGTGCACTCTCTTCAAGAGTATTCTGCCTGGTAGTAGAACTCGGCTGCAAAGACGACACCTATAGTGCTCTCATATAGTTCTGTTACGAAGATTATGTAAAGACTAAACGTAAACACCCTCTAGGTGGAGGTATTAGGTTCTGTCACGGTCTCAGAGCTCAGTAAAAGAATAAGAAGGAAAAAAAAAACAAGGAGGCGGGTCAGTGTCTAAACTGAAACGAAAAGAACGACGGTTGTAACTAGGGACGGGACGAACGCAGAATTTTCTGAACCCGAATCCAAGGAAGGTTCTGTGAATCCACAAATCTTATAAATCTCGAACATTTCTTCTCTAAAAAGAGTACAAAAAGCCAAGGGGAATAAAAAGCACTTCTACCGAGGAATGTTTCGAAGCAGAATTTGATATTTTTGTTTAACGACAAACTAACTGAATAATAGTTCACTCTCACAGAGAAAATGTATCGGTACACTCGTTCTTAAACGTAATTTATTTAACCTGTCATTCATCCACTACAGGAAATAACTACTACATAAACTCTCGAGTCTTTCTTTCCATAAATCTGGGAAACAATCGAAAAGCCAGGCCACTTTAATTTACAGCTTGTAAACTAAGAGTTCTTTCCTAAACTGTTTCAGTCTGAAGCAATATAAAGAGACAAACAAGAAAGCCAGCCATCAGCAAATCAGGGTTTCGGCACACTCCTGATGTGCAAATTAAAAAAGACAAAAAACAAATGCGGTCGGTGGATTCATAAGGTTTGACTCGCCGTTTATTGCAATCGGGATTGAAGGATTCCGTTGGCTCATTCCTAACTGTAACGGAAACTGAAACGGAGGCAGTAACGGAAACGAAAAGATTCCGTTAAATTCCCCCGGATGCTATCCACCTCGTCTGCTGCTTCCATGATCACATGTCATGTCTGTTGTCTAGTGTTTAGCTCGTAATGAATTTTCTTTATACAGGGTGTATGCTATAAAAGGTCAGTGACATTTTCGCGCGTGACACTATATCTATTTGAGAGACGGACTTGTGCTGCCATACAGTGAATCACTTATGCCAGAGAAACCTTAGAAAAAATTGTGGTTACCATTCACTGCGTAATAAAGTAAACACGGCCACGGAAACTTTCGTCTTCATGTGTTTCCTATGCGCAATACCGATGGATGGAGGTGAAAGTTTGCATGGTCATATTTATTTTGTTACACAATGCTAGGTAACCACAATCGTTTCGTAGGTTCCTCTAGCGTAAATGATTCACTTTGAGGCAGAGAAAGTCTTTTCGTGATAGAGGTATAGCATCAAGGAGGTATCACTTTTTGCACGAAAATGTGACTGACCTTTTATAGCATACACCCTGTATTTTCATGGGCGTGGGACAATGTGTGTTTGGAGAGGTAACGTGGATTGCGTAGTACTAATTAGGAATACAAGAATACTGAGACTGGTGGCTACTGGAGAAGACAGCCTGGCAAACACCTACGCAAGAGTAGTCAAAGTCTTTCATGACGGTGATGTTGCCGAGATACCAATAGCACCTTCCTTGCCCTATGTGGACAGTTCTTCAAATTCTTTTCAGAGAATCGAGGTTCTTTCTGTCGGTTATTCGGATGTTTTTACGCACAGTTATAAAAACTAGAACACCAGAGAACATGTCACCATGTGCACCTTAATGTTGATGCAGTTCTTTCTGCTTGTATCCACATAAAGATAACCAGTCCTGATAGCTTTCCTTTCAAAGGAACATGTATTCAGGCTTCATTGTGGTTTTGAAAACTAGCAAAAAAGTTAGAACACCCGTTGTAACATCAGCAGGCCGATGTCACACGGCTAGATATAGAACTCACTGTTTTTTGGAGATGAAGCCTCGTTCTTCACACTTGCTTGTGCATGGGTGTCTCTGTCCTGTTCCTTGAGGTTCTTCTGTTCCGGGTGCTTCCCCGATTGTTGTTCGTCCCAGACGATCCTGGAGCAGTATGTTAGCACTGAAGGATCTCATCAAGAATAATAACAAGGAGTACGTAGATTCAGACTTTAAAAGCGATTTTTAAAAAACGTGCCGGGAAACGGCGGAAAACAAACAAAGGACGACACAACACACAGCACAGCAGTCAGTGAACAGTGAAGATTCCCATGCCATCTCCATTGACAGGTACCCACGTTGCGTTTGCCTCGTAGTGAACACTAAAGGCTACTTCTAAGTGACACTCGAAGCTACTTTGCCATTACTAGAAGAGTACTAGGAGCTTTAAAGTTCGTACCGATCTTTTTGCATGCTTACTTACCGCCATTGAAGAAAGGAGGAAAGATTGGTGTCGATATCGTTGCATGACTAAAAAAGGGATGAAATATAATGATACGCCCGAGAACAATAAAATTTCTGTTTCTGTAACGTATCTTGGAGAATTTAGTTTCTGATATCATTGAAACTCGTGTACGCAACAAAACAAAGCAAAACTGTGTTGATCACAGCGGTAAACGTCGTCTGCTACGGCGATGTGCTGGATTAAATAAATAACGCCAGTCAGTGATATCGAGGAATAAATTCAATATACGTGCTAGAAAAAGTATCATCATATTTCATTTCTTTTTCTTTATCCATGCAACGACTTCGGCACCATTCTTTCCTTCTTACCTCTGTGGTGGCGGTACGTGTTTTTAGTAATGTCATATTAATTAGAAACAGCCTTTAATTTTCGCTTCGAGGCATTAGAAATGTGGTGGGGGGCCCCCCGGGGGCCCTCCCAACTTCATTATCGAAGTGGATTTAGGGGGACAGGCAAGCTCGCATGGCCACATTAATCTGACATAAGAGCACCATACATCATAAGCTGGAACGTCGTGCAAAGGGACAATGCAAGAAAAATTACAAGATGAGACGCAGAGAAGAAAGAGAACACATTCGCTCTCGCTTGTTCTCGGGCTTGTCGTTTACTTTTTATCGACACCGTTTAGAGAAGAATGTGCAACAGAAGTCGATCATTTCTGCAGTGATTAGTGTGTTTCGGTTTACATATTTTTGTCGCGGCGAAGTGCAAAAGGACGTATTTCACTGGTGTGGTTCATTGAGGGGTAAGGGAGTGTAAGAGCGTCGTTTCGCGTTTCACCGCTGGCGTCAGTCAGAACTTTGACGTAGAAAATGTACTCGAGTGTGCTCCAGCAAACGGTCATAGCAGACGACGCGTGGACATGAAATGCTTTCATCATCATGCTTTTTCTGGTGAGCGCATGAAACTAAATACATTCAGTTGTATCGATAATTAAATTCTAATCCGATAATTAAGTGCGTTCCACACACCGCGGTGTTCTTACTCATAGGCTCGTAACCATATTTTTATTTAACCCATGCAAGACATCGCCATCATTCTTTCCTTCTTTCCTTCCTCCGTACATGGCGGCGCGCACAGCGAACGTAAATATTGCAGCGTTGAACATTGAAAAGTGGTGCTCTGTCCGCGGAGACAATATTGGGATCTCCACCATTTGACGGGACCCTTTGTTTCTTACCGTTAATGTCGATTCTCCAAGCCAATTGGAACCAAAGAACCCCGAGCAGAAGTTCTAGGAGGAAACCGAGACCCCCACGCTTAGGTAAGTGACAAAACGCTTCGTCTGCAAAACACTTCTTGTTTTGTCTAAACGTATTGGGCTGCATAACCCGCAATGATAGCGACGCAAAAATATCAAGTTTCTCAAATTGTATTTTATAGTATACTATATCGAAGAATCACAGTACATTTTGCGGGCATGCTGACGAGCCTTCCACACATAATGTCATTGTCATTTCTAGTGTGCAAAAAATGTACTAGTTCATAGGCTGGCTATAGCCCTGCCCTTCGGTCACGAAACCTATCGTTCAGAGTTCACCACGGCCGCGTGACACTGTGACCCTGCCCGTTTTTCGTGCGTGAACAAGTACCACGCAGAACGCTTGCCCTACAGGACCAGAGAAAAGTTTACCGAACACCAGGGTAACATATTTCTCGATTGGGTCGACACGTTAGCAGGGAACGCAAGTGGGCCCAGAATACCGAATAGAATAGCGAGCCACCTGTCTGTAAGTGTGTGTGATCCTCTTTGCTGCAGGTGTAGCGATAACGGAAACACATTCCACGGTCCTCCGTTACCGGAAACGAAAATTATGGTCCAGTACTGAATTCGGGTAATGGCTGTTCCTGTTGTGCGATATCATTTCAGTGACTTTTCAGTTTATTTTTGTATTTTGATGGCTTTATTCTCTCTAATGCTCAAATACTAGAGGAGATCGTGGGAACAAAGAGAAATATTGGATCTCGAGGGTGCATCCATCGCTTACTACTTACTTCATCTCCTACTCCTTCTAGTCCTCATAACTCCATGACATCAACACATATACGAGATGCAGCATGGACTCCACGCATTCTACTCCACCATAGCGCGAGGCTGACAGCCTATATTTCCTTACCTCTTTTTTTAATTTTTTTTTTTTTTCATTTTTGCATTGTTATGGCTGTATGGTTTGCTACCGAAAGGGTCGGCCTATGAGTGTGGCATTAGATGAAGGTTACGCCCATCTTGGGTTTCTGGACTCGGAGTGACTGAAGCCATGTTCCTACATTTCTTTGAAAAATCTCGCAAGATGTGCTCGTCCCAACAACGTAAAATTAACGAATGCAACACCTGCCTCGGCCAAATCTCGTTGTTTACAACGTAAAATTACTTGTGTACGCGTGGCAGCGAAGTAGCACTGGGGTAAAACAGGGTGTTGTCGGCAGCTGTGTAACAGCCGTTCCATTACTGGAAACGAAATTCAAAAGCTGGTATCAGAAACGGATAATGGAAACGAAAACACAGCAGTAGCAAAAACGGAAACGGTAATGAAAATATGTCCGTTATCCTTCCCTGGGTGTCTCCCCAATATAGATTATTTATTTATTTATTTGCAGATACTACTAACGTCCTCTGGACGTCATTGTAGGAGTGGAAGCATTGAGAAACAACATGTATCGTCAAGAAAGAAAAAAGATAGAAAAATCAACAACACACGACATCAAAATATATACATTATACTTGGCTAAGATGGCCAGTCACAGATTACACAAATATGATTGAAGCTCTGAAACAAAAGCAGATGCCATTTGGGACCTCACAATACTGTCCGGTAATTCGTTCCATTCATTAATAACCCCTAAAAAGTAAGAGTACCTGAAGCAGTCATTGCGATAGCTTATGGGTGTAATACGCCTAGAATGTTTGTTTCTTTGAATTCTTGTTGAATGGTAAGATACATATTTGTGCGCTTCGAGCTTACTGTTTTCTCCCAACAACACGAAAAAGGACTTTAATCTAGCAATTTTAGATCTCTCCGACAGGGGGGGAAGTTGCGAGCGCTCCAAAAGTTCAGCTGTACTTTGATCGCGGTTTGATATATGCCACACTGGTGTTGCATAAAGCTTACATCTCCACCATTCTGTGAACGTGTGACAACTGTTTATGTTCTTTTCTTTTTTTGGAAAGGGTGGCAACAGTTTGGCTTCTCTTTAACAGAAACCCGAAGAGACAGAGACCTGCGTGTTTGGGACGTCAAGTTCCAGCCCTCGGGATTTTCAACCCCGAGAGATGGAGCTCTCCCTAAAGTTCGGTGGTCAACTCACAAAAGTAAAATTGGAGCCTCTTGACGCTAGCCTACCAGAACAGGGCCAGCAACAGGAATGCAACGAGTCTTCATCGGGAGACAACAATTACGGTAAAATTTTTGTAGACCTTGTACTCGGTTGGTGAATGCTTTCTGGAATATTCCTGAGGAACATGGAATAGTGTAAACTATGTACAGTGCTGGACAAAAGTTTACGAAACACGCTTCAGCGCATTCCATCCCCAGAGCGACACGCTAGCAGTGAATGGGACCGTACGGAGTTACGGAGATTTACCCAGGTAACAGGGTCACCTGTTTGCAAGTCCGTACGGTTCCATCCTCTGCTGCCGTATCACTTTGAAGAAGGAAGGCGACGGAGTGTTTTCCGTAAACTTTTGTCCAGCATTGTACTGCTCAGACTAAATGTTCTGGGGAATGTCTTGCATCTGGCTGTCTCACATCATTTAAAGGGGCCGTCGCATCTGTCCCGGTTGATTCTAAAACTATAGTGCAGTTTTACTCCGCGTTTGTCGTTGATAATAACGGGAAAAATCCGACACAAAATGGTGGTGTCGTTCCTGTACCGTTGGAGTAGCTGGAGTACTAGTGGACGGCGTCTGCTCTGTGATCGGCTTGCGTATGTATTGTTGTTTGTGTATGGTGTCGGGCGTGTTCATAAGGCCAGGAGCGTCACAGCTTGTTCCACACAGCAAAGTCACTTAAGAGGGAATCACGTCTTCAGAAGTCCGTGAGTGATTTTCGTTCACACAAGACACGTGAACGCTCTCAACTATCATCGTAAGATTGGTACTGGCATGTTCTCTTAGCTTTTCTCTAGTCAGTGACGTATTTTTTATTTGACAAGGTTGAGCCGTTGATTTTTAATAAATTAAAGTTTGGCGCGTCTCGCACATGTGCTGCCATCTCGGTAGAGTGTCGTGCACTAAATTTTTGCGAATTCGGGCTCAATACATATCGACGAATAGTCCTGGAATTCTACAAAATGCGTCATTGACAAGGGCAAAGCAAGGAGAACCCAACAGTACTTCCGTTTGGACGATATTTTACGCCGTTTCTGAGCGCTGTACGAACAAACGTTCTCTATTGTCTCGCGCAGAAGTGATTCCCCCTTAAGAACTCGCAGTGGTGAGCGAAAGTCGGCATATTTACTGACGTCTCTCCACTTAGTATATTGCGAAGCAAAAGCTGAGCAGATGACTTCAGAGATAATCGCCTGCTCCCATTTGTGTGCCTAGCTGCAGGAGGACATGATTTTAAGACTCGTTCGTTTAATACTATTGAAGCTGTTTTCGGAAGAGAGACACGACCAAGTTGGTTGTTAAGCGACGACAAGCATTACCGTATCTGGGTTTTGCGTACGTTCTCACATCAGATAGCCCCTTTAACAAAAGGATCCAGGAAAGTTTTTCTGGACTGGTGTTTTTGTGTGTGATGTGTACACATGAGTTGTAACAGAGCGTAATGAGATTCAGAAAGGGGACAGAGATGACTACATATCACGTGGCTTGAAGCTTTGCTTTGTGACTTACTAATACCTTTTTTAACTTTAGGGGCAACTCGACGGATGGTCCAAATTAAAGAAGAACCTCGAGAGGAATCTTCAGATGAATATCCGATCATTGAAGTGAAGACAGAGCCTTACAACACTGCAATTTTGGACCAGGTGGGACACAGCCATGACTCAACGTCAGAAGGTAATACAAAACGATTAGTTAACTTAGTTACAAAAAAAAATTACAAAAAAAGTGTGATGCAACAGATATGCTTTGGAGAGATTCCACTCAAGCACGTATCATCTTTCCTGTCATGCTTGCTCATACTTTGGCAGTTAATTTTTTAGTAAAAATCTGGCACTGTCTTCAATTTGGGGAGAAATCGGCATCACTTGGGCATCCGTGGGCTATCGGATGTTTTTGTTTCTCATCTTATCTATTAAAGGTGCACTAAAATGCAAATGCAACTTGTTCTCATATGAGAGCCAGTGTTTTAATTACTATGGTGTAAGCAAAATTAGTTCACGCAACACTACCGCTTAGAACAAAAATGCAGTGAAAAGAACTGTCTTTGGTGTCATCCAATGAGACTGTACGAGAAACACGTGTCTGTCTTTTGTGCACGTATGGATTTGTAATGGGGCCTGTTGTACTGTCCCGTACTTGCGCCACACGCTTTAGTCTCACACTTTTCGATACTGATTTACGGAATCCCCATGACAGTCATCGCAAATCTTCCACTGGCAACGTCTTTTGGACAGCGACGTAAGTCCGCTTTGTAACTCACGC
The DNA here is from genome assembly GCF_037126465.1 of Ornithodoros turicata. Lineage (NCBI taxonomy): Eukaryota > Metazoa > Arthropoda > Arachnida > Ixodida > Argasidae > Ornithodoros > Ornithodoros turicata. The sequence goes on along the minus strand of NW_026999478.1, from coordinate 53,115 downwards.
CATGTTTTTCTTCGAAACTGCTCCACGGCGTGGCGCGCTCAGCGTGGATTAAGAGCACCCGATGCGCGAGTTAAAGGAACGTTGACTGCTTAGTGGCGAAGCAAAAAATAATCTGGTAAAATTATGGTTGTGGCTTCGTAACGGAATCCTTCGTAACGGAATTGGTTGGAATCCAAGTTTCTATTTATGACAAGTATGAAGTTAACGTGGCATGTAACTTAATTTGAAATGAACTTGTTCTCACATTTTAGTGACCTTTCAGGTCCTTTTCTAAGTTTATTTTGTGGCCTCCCAGCAGTCATGGCCACTAACTATTCTACAGTAGTTTAATTATAACTACTAACTACTTTGCAATGAAGTAGGTTAAGTAGTAGCCCAACTACTTTTCAGGGAGGTAGTTAAAACTACTGCAATGTATTTTACAATGTAACATCTGTAACTACTTAACGTTGACCATCAACACCAATCCCATTCTGTAGTGTTCTTGGACACCCAAGTGTGAACCACAAGCAGTGATAAACGTGAAGATTTAGTAACCATGCATGGCACAATTGCTCTGCACTTCCGTTCTCATCAAACAAGTAGCTCGAGGTAAAAGTCGGAAGCACAATCGTGCCGTAAAGCTTGCGACAGAATCGGAAGTAGTCGGCGCCTGCAGTAACCTAACTACTGTAGCTAACTACTCGAAATAGTAGTTTAACTAGTAGTTGCCACTGCATTTCTGCAAGTAGTTGATAACAACTTTTTAACTACAATCACGTAGTTTAACCAGTAGTTTAACCAGTAGTTGACTACCGGCCATCACTGCCTCCCAGCGCTAATCCTCTTAGGCAGCGGCAGTGCTGACACCAGGGATGGGCATAAATACATTTTTTATGTATTTAAATATAAATACAAACTACCATTGATTTCATCGTATTTAAATATAAATACAAAATACTTTCAATTTTTGTGTATTTAAATACAAAATGTAAATACAGTATTTTAAATACTGTATCTACATGCGTAAATACGGTGATCAAGCTAAGGGATCACGCCAATTCAAGTAGTGCCATTTTGACTACAGTCAGCGCAAGCAGACACAATTGTACCACGTTTGTTATCGTTTATTTTGTTACTTGTAACGTCAAATCATTATCAACTTTTATTTTATTTTGACATCACTGCCCGATTTCAATACCAGCAGCTTCTCAAACATGCCATCCTCAAGACGTCTCCTGTTAGGCCGCAGTACGAGATTTGCAAACGAAAATAGTCTTTCTACAGAAGCCGAAGAACAGAGGTTGGTGTTATGCTTCACGAAAACGCCCCATACCACCGGGAAGTCCGACTGCATTGTTATGTCTGTCCTGGGATCCTCTAAGTAACGCAGAACCTCCAGGTGGGTGCTGTTTCCATCGCCATCTTCCTTCGGCGAGCTTTCGGCGAAGCTGAAGAAGTCGTCCTCAGTAGGTGTTGGTTCCGCATGTTCCGTTTCACCCTCCGTGGTAGCAGCCTGCTGCTCCGCAGCTGTCAGAAGCAGCTCCGTCACCTTCCTCTTGCGCTCTGCTCCATCTTTCGGTACCCACCTTGTCTTAAAAAAACGGATGCGAGGCAGCTGCGACGATTGATGTGTCATCCAGTAAGTTGAGGAAGTTGCAGAACCTTGTTTGAAGACCCTGTACAAGTGCGTGGGCAATCGGTCGGCAAGCGCTCAGGTTCACGTTGCAGTTGAAGGCGTCCAACTTTGCTTTCAATGTCATTATGATGGGGAGAAACTCCCCATAAAAGCAGTCTTTGCTGGACTGAAGCCGGTCAAGCGCTGCAGCAAAGAGAGAAAAAAAAAGACATTACTACAAATAAGATAACACTATTACCGCAATTTAGCAAAGCTGGTTCTCTTGGTACTGATTCTAATCAATCATAAAAAGACAAGGTAATCAACATTGTTCATGGTGTTCCGCTACGAAAGCATCTACGTAACTAACCAGCAGCAACTGGATGAAGCAGTCGGTGATATTCGTCCATGAAGTCCATCTCCGCTTCACGGAACAACAGAAGCACCAGGCGCTGAGCCGTTCTCTGGGAGCCGTTCCTTGCAGACTTGCAGGGGCATCAAAAAACGAATTCCAGCGAGTAGGGCATGGTGTCGGAAGCACCCGGCCGATAACTTCCTTCGAAACTTCAGCGCTCTTAGGACGATGCGAGGCAGCCCAATACTTCGCGCACTTTGCGATGCACGCGGTGTGTAGCCTTTCGCAGGCAGGGTTTTACGCAATGGCCCGCTTCACGTCTGTCGTAGCGATCAAGCTCAGTGTGTGGCAGGCACACCTGATGTGACGGGATAGCACAGCCTCGGAGATGTCTTCGAATTCCGCCGCGGGTTCTTCACCATCATCTGCGTGGAACAGGCGACCAAATAACTCCCTTAACTAATATACGATGCGGCATAGGCATGTATACTACAACAGCTGCGTACTGCATAGTACGAACAAATAGCGTCGTGGTTACCATGGTCGTCAGTAAGACGTATCTGAATGCCGTACTCCTTGAAGGCCTTGACGAAGTTGGAGCCATTGTCTGTTACCGTCGAGGAGATCTTTTCAAGAGAAATGCCGTATTCCTCACAGATGTCTTGGAGCAGTTCTGCCACTCTGTCGTAGGAATGGATCCCAGTAAATCGCCTGCATGCCAGCGCACACGAGCCCCTGGCTAGGGTTAGAGGTTCGATCTGTAACGGAGAAGGAAGGGCGAAATGTGGAAGCTGTCATAATACGAGAGAGCTGATCGAGCACCATACCCAGTGAGCAGTCATTCCCATGTAGCTTTTAGTAGTAGTGGACCACACATCAGCTGTGAGACACACGAAAGGCACTTTCTGCTGTCTTTCTCTAACCGCTGACAAGTGCATGACGTAGGCATCATCAATCCGTCGACCCAACGTTCTCCGGGACATGACCTCCACAGAAGGGCAAATTGCTGAAAATGAGGTCCAATGCAATATTAATATGTGGTACGTGTTGTTTCTCACTTTTCATGAACTCACCTCGAATAAAGCGCAGAAACTCCGGCTGCTCCACAAGCTGGGGGGATTGGAGGCCTGTTACAATGAAATCCTTCAACAGGCTGTCAAAATCATGCTGGGTGACAGGCCTGAGCAAAAATTCTGTCATTCATGCTTGTTTTGCTTCTTTGGGCCCATCGAGATGGCTGACATCACTAATTTTTCGTTTCGGCCTGGCATTTACTGCATCTTCGTACTGGGTCAAGAGCACTGGGTGTGATCGCTGTGTTGAAGGAAGGCAAGAAACCCAATTAGTACCTTTTAATCACTTGAAAAATAACACATTCGCAGTGAAACTGAATATGCAACAAGAGTAAACACAACAAGGAATTTTGTATACATACCTTGAGGTGCAGCTTGAAATTTGATGTTGCTGAATATGAGCCTTTTATGATCGTTCTACACGACTCGCATCGCGCTTGCACGGACTTTCCATCCTCGATGACCACGGTGAAAAACTTGCCATCCAAAATTGTTCGTCGCATCGCAGTCATCGTTGCCGACCTACGCGTAGCTGGTAGCTAACGGTCCATGCTCTTCCCCAGTTCCTTATATAGGGTCACATCTTCGTTCGGGCAACGGAGGTCTTTCAATCTGAGTTCTCCGTACCGTTGACAAGAAGTTCGCAGTTCTATAGCTATGTATACCTAAGCAGACACATTCTTCTTAAAATACCAAAGCAAACCAGCCCTTTGTGATTACACGGAGATTTTGCCATATAAGCCCTCTTGTTCTCTTGGACAACAAGGCTCCATGAACCTGAATTTTCCACGAATTATTTTTCGTGGAATGCTACAGCGAGTCAGGCTTTTGTGCCCTCAAGAAGTTTTTCACAGCTCCTCGCAATACATTCCATCCACAGACAAAGCGAACCAGAGTCCATGAACCTGGATTTTCGATGATGGTCCCAAAGAGCTCACGCATTGTGTGATATGCGTCCGAAGTTTGCATTCTCTTCACAAGAATGCGACAGTAAACTAAGCTTCTGTGTGTGACGGTGAGCTTCTAGGTCGACGCTAGACCTTCCAACAGGGTGAATAACAGGCAGCCTGTAGCCTCTATGCAGGGCTCCTGTGAAGAGGCTAGGAGGGAGGAGATTAGACAGGAGAAGTTAACGGACTTCCTGTATTTACACATATTTACGCAGTAATTGCACGTGTAAATACCCAAAAAGTTGTACATATTTAAGTACAATTATAAATATATTTTTCTGGCCTGTATTTAACTACGTATTTTAAATACATGTATTTATATTTTAAATACTGCCCATTCCTGGCTGACACACATGGGTGTATTTCAGGGAACGCAAGTGACCCATTCTTACATGTGTTACGCGTGGCAACCTCTGCTCGTCTTCAGTGGAAATGTCACTTCAGGATTACGTGGCGACTGGAATTCCGGCAGAATTCGAGTTTAACCCGAATTGGTCGCACGTTTATTTGGGGGAGAGGGATAGCCGTACAGAACCGGGTTTAACCCGAAAAAATCACTCCCTACTTACACTGAAGGCTGTCACAGAAGACAGAGTGATAATGGCCCTTGAATTCATAGATGTGTCTGCACCAAGACCTCTCCTCGCTCGAGACAGTTTACGTCTTTCGTGAACCCTTCCGCTGGCTTACGACGTCTAGCTTACTACGCTGGCTTACTACGCTTACTGCATTGTAGAAGACAGGGGGGGAATTCGAGGTAAGGGGGGCATTGAGATAGAGTAAAAGCTCGTTAATTTGCACCTCATTAATTTGAATTGCTGGTTAATTCGCAAAGTCATCATGGTCGACTTCAAAATTGCAAAGACTGCGAGGCAAAGTCGCAAATTGAAGGAAGCAAAGTTATCATGGTACTGCCATTAGCCGCACCGCAGATAAGCCACAGGACTTGTTTTTAGATACATTTTGAAAATTTTTTTGAAGATAAGCCGCATTCGCAGATAAGTTGTGGGTAATACGACGCGACTGCTTTGTGCGCTAAACTAGTGATGCACAACAAAATCAATAGACTTTATCGCTATGAAAACGGGTATCATTTATTCGACAGAAAAAAGGCTAACATCAGAAAAATTACTGAGCGGCTCACTAAGACATGTTCCAGGAGACATGATTCACTGTCACCCCTTTTGTTAAAGCTGCATGGAGGAATGTATCCGGAAGGTCAGACCACTTGAATATGGACCCGTCCCTGTTCGGTATTGTTCATGCACTGGCAGGGCGGTCCTGTTCCGAAAAACATGACGCACTGTCTGCCCTTTCGTTTCATCCAGGGTATTGGGAAAATACCAGGGAAAGATAGTCATCAGATAAGCCGCACCCACGCATAAGCCGCGGGGCGCGGACAAAAGCTCACCGGACATAAGCTCACCGGGATTGCACCCGTCGAGACTGACCAGGGTTAGGTCAAAAGAGCCTTTTACTATTTCACACGTTGGGGAGTGGGTCAGTTCATGTAGAATATGCACCCGTCGAGACTGACCAAGGTTAGGTTAGGAGAGCCTTTTACGTATTTCACACGTTGGGGAGTACGGTGCGGTGAGCTTATGTCCGCTGAGCTTATGTCAGGTGAGCTTTTGTCCGGGATTCATAAGCCGCAGAGCGTCCGCGAAAACAAAAAATCTCGCATAAGCCGCGGCTAATACGTGTGAAAATACGGTATATCACACTCAAATCACAGCTCAGCTACGGATAATTTGAACTGCGTGCCCACAATTGCACGCTGCCGCTGTCTGCTTTCCAGGTTCAAGGGGGGGGGGGGGATCGAGGTAGCTTGCCGTTGTTGGCCGCACTCAAGTGGGCATCGTCACGACTATAGCCAACAAAAAGGAAAAGAAGGTGGGAGAAAGGGGAGTTGAGGGCTTCAAAGTGATGTAGAAGCAGGATGACCGGTACTGATGGGACAGAAGCACACTGTAGGTGAGAGGTGCACTAGAGTGGTCTCTCCGCTAGGCCCGTTGCTTGGAGAAAGCGCACGAGGCCGCGAGTTTTTGAAAGTCGTTCCGCACAAGAACCTTCGGGGAAGAGGACGTCCGTCAGTATACCAGGCCTGGCGTGGGGAAGATGGGTTTCCCGCATGGCATGGTATGCACGGCATTCTGTCAGGATATGCGCAATTGTCTCCGGATGATTACAGTGTCCGCAACTGGAGTCCTCCCTGGAGCCGATCTTGCACAGTTGCGAGTTCGTGAACGCAGATCCTGTGCGTAATCGATGGAGCATTGTCTGCATACCACGGGGAAGATCTTTCGTGGGAAGAGAGGGTCGGTGATTCTGCATGATGTCCTGTATGCCAGGGTGACGCACATCAACTAGCTGTTTGACGACCATGAGCCTGTCAGTGTCGGCCGGGACTGCTAAGGATGGGCTGCAGCTGTTGTGTGCTGAGGAAGCTAGCTGGTCCGCTCGTTTGTTGCCTCTGATGCCGACCTGAGATGGGATCCATTGGAGCGTAAGCTCACCTCCGGTTAGCCTATGCTGGGCACACGATCTCCTTATACATCGGGCCAGAATGCTACCACACATGGGGTTTATCACGTTGTTGAGGGCACTTCTGGAGTCCGTAAGCAAGACGGCCTTAGGTATTCCGGTGACTTCAACCGCAGCAGCTGCGTGTAGCAAGGCCAGGCCAGGTTCAAACTGTGCACCAAGCTACTATTTCTGACAATCTGCAGACACCACGGAATGCATCTTCTCCTCCTTTCCTTTTCTTTTTTCGGAACCATGTCTGCGTTGCTGCCATCGTTGCACGTGCACAGTGTCACTTATTAGCTCACGAGTGGAGTATCGGAGACAGTGCTCATTGCGTTGCACATGCTGGTGCGCGCATGAGTGCAGGTCAGTCCGTGCATAATATTAAACCCCGAGATTAGGGCAAAAGGGGACAGACACAACACGGAGTCTCAAGAAGTCAGTCCAGCAACAATTACGAACTTTTTTCCTCATTGTGAGTTTGTTGACGAAGTGTGGATGAACACACCGACAGGAGTGCGACATCAAGGCAGAAGGGATAGTTACTGCGCGACGTGCTCCAACATGCTTTGGAACTGTCTGTTCTAAACTACCATAAGAAGTTCTAAAGTGTCATAAGATGGACCTGCGGACAGCGCCACGGATGAGGAAGAGGAGGGGTTGCGACTGCTGACGTTAAAAATGGAGGTGCACCGAACTTCATGCACTTTTTTTTAGCTTTGAGGGAGGTCAAGACTAAGCACTACAGCACGTGCGTGCAAACGAAGCTTGACCGTGCTTTGTTTTAACAGTCAAAGGCAAAACTCACTGACTGGTTTATTTTGCAAATAAAATTCTGGACTGTTCATCGTGCACTCCTGTTTTATCTAGCTCATAAACTTCCGTTCCAGACAGTTGGCTGGTGCATGGTTGATAACGAGGTAAAAATGTAGATGGTCCACCTATTTGTTTTGCAGTGCGTGCTTCTCTCTCCAAGTTATTTGAAAGCCTCAGAAGCGGATTGCCTCTTCAGTTTCGAGGGGGGGGATGTCTTGGTGACAGGAGCGAAAAATATCTCAAGAAAAAGTGAAACGGCATAAAAGATTGTCAGCACCCTAGCAGCTTCTCCTCTCTGCCTGTGCAGGAACGCGTATTAATTAGATCACCTTCTCTCGAGCGATACCATCTTGACGGCACAAAAGACCGCATAAAGACGAGGCCTTCCCTAAAAGTACATTCGTGCGCGTTGTGCTTTCTCCAGTTTGTCAGCGTGCACTGAGTTAAAAAAAAACAAGCGTGGCTACATGATGTTTTTCGGAGCTCATGCTGTTAGGAAAAAGAACAGCATGGAGAAAGGAAAGACAGATGAATGGAGAACATCTTCATGGAAAAGCGAGACAAAAGGCAGCGAAATGGTTCGTAATCTCGCAGCAAGAGCATGTGAGCGAGAGAAACAGCAGAGAAGGTTTTTCCTCGAGACTTTTCTTCCACCAAGGAGAGTGCAGGCGAGAGGGGTCACTGATTGCACCAGGGGATTGAATTAGAAGCAAGCAATCTTTCAGCAGTGCTGCCATCCCCTGTCGGGAGTGGGCGGGATTCGGTCGAAGGACTGCCTTGAGGAATGCTTGAGTTCTGTGAGGTTCTAGATGACTGTTGGGTTTCAGTCAACCATAAATAATGCCACCTCCAACGCACGCGCCACATTTTTGTACGACGTTGCTGCGACCTGAACTCGTTGATACAACGAAGTCCGTTCCCGCAGATTTTTGTCGGAGAGCGAATTGTCGCGCAAACGAGGAACAGCCGGAAAATACTGTTCCCCTCCTCCCCCACCCCCCATATTGCATGTGTTATCAACTGCATATTCTGTCCGTTTGCTCTTCGTTCCAGCCATGCTCAGTCTGCTACCTGCGTCGATGATGATCACAATGGTCAAGTGTCCGATGGTCCTGTACTCTTAAAGGGGCGCCAAAATGCAAAAACTTGCTATCGAAAGAAAGTCCGTGTTTCAATTAGTATAATGCCAGCAAGATTAGTTCACACGGCACTACTGTTTAGAAGAAAACGCAATGAAAGCTGAACCGTCTTTGGCGTCAGTGAATGGTATCCCCAGGAGGCAAGGATTGGCAGCAGGAAAAGCAGGCGCATACGTGTTGTAGGTGCGTGTATTTGGAACTGGTCCGGTCGAAGTGTTGTGTATATGAGTGGCATGGTGTGCACTGCTCATTTTTCAGTACCGATTCCCTGAATGGTACCCGCAACAGTACTCGCAAATGTCCTACTGACGACATTTATCTTCGGACAGCGATGCCCGTCTGCTTTTCAATGCGCACCACATTTTTCGACGGGACTGCTCCCTGGTGTGACACACACTTGCACGCGCAGAATGGTCTAAAAACACTGATGCATGAGCTGAAACGAGGTTTGGCACCGAACCAATAAAGAGTCCGGTGGAATTTAGTTTGTGGCTTTGTGGCTGTGTGTAACGTGCACGAAATCAGCATAGCGTGCAACCTTGTTCTTGCAATTTAGTGTCTCTTTAATACACGCTGCTTTCCGTGCAAGAGCTGTGTCTCACAATGGGTTCACCTGAAAATGGGGTTGCATGTGGATGATGCTATCCACACATGCATCACATAGGCCCCTCAACTGTACTCTGTGTTACACAGTGGCTGCAAGGTCAGTGATCATAAGAGAAGCACAACGCTGGTGTTCGCACCCTGATCGTCCTCAAGACTCTTTTCATAGCCAGTCAGATCAGCACGAGGCAAAGCAGCAAGGTAACCACCACCACCACCTAGCACCAAACCTGCGAATAGGGGAAGTGAAACCCCGTTTCAAACCATGCTCACAGGCAGCCGAACTGTTGCCGGCATACAGCAGCGATTGCCCACCCACTCAAAAATCACACGATTGGGCCTCAGCCTTGGGGCTCAGCTGACGGAGTGTAAAAACTGGGCCCTGCACAATGCAAGAAAAACAAATTTTTGACGATACTGCCGTTCGTTGCTGGGAGAGGGTGGTATGAATGGTAGATGACTGTTTGGTTTCGCTCTCTCGTAAATAATGTGGCGTCTGATATGGCCCTATATTTTTGTGCAATATTGTGCCTTAGTTCTGTGAACAAACTCTATGCTTACGTCAGTCAACTACAAAAACTGTCTGCGCTCTCAAAGTCCAAATTCTGAAATTTCAGGAGCGAAAGAAAGCAGTGGTGGGCTTCAGATTAAGGACGAGCTCAGAAGCACTTGCGATCACGCATCTTCAGGTTGCACCTCTTCCAGTGCACAGTTTGAGACCAGCACAACAACAGTTGAACCGCGGTTCGAAAACGATGCACTATTTACTACCGAAGGTCGACCCATGGAGCAATCTTCAGAGCAGAGCGAGACTCAAGTGGCGGGCAAGTCATCGACGTTCGGACATGAGAAAGACAAGCTTTATAAGTGCAGTGTTGGTTTGGCTACATGCAATGACACTGGGCTCTTGGAAGATGATGTCAAACCTCACAAAGCAAAGACATTTATCTCTGACATGTGCTCCGCAGCAATCAGTCATGCATCAACTCGTCAAGTGCATGCAAAACATTCCACGGGAGTATGCTTGCACACATCCAAGATATGTGCATTTGTATGCGCATCGAGCGCATACAAGTGCAATCTCAGCCCTGCAGAGTCCAGCCACACTATGTGCCTGTGGCATCACAAGCAGACGCACATGGGCAGGAAGCGCTACAGGTGTGATCTCTGTCCTGCAGATTTCAGCCATTGCACGAGCCTGTGCCGTCACAAGCGAAAGCACACAGGCGTGAAGCGATACAAATGCAATCTGTGCCCTGCAGAGTTCAGCAACAGTGAGAAGCTGCGTGATCACAAGAGAACACACACGAGTCAGAGGCCATACAAGTGCAACCTCTGTCCTGCACAGTTTGGGCATAGCACAATCCTGAAATGTCACAAGCAAAGACATACAGGCGAGAAGCCCTACAAGTGTGATCTCTGTCCTGCAGAATTAAGCCTTAGCTCTAGCCTCTATGACCACAGGGGGATGTACAGATATGAGAAGCCCAATAAGTGCGATCTTTGTCCTGCAGAGTTTAAGAAGAGGGACACCCTGAAGTGTCACAGGAGATCACACACGGGAGAGAAGCCATACAAGTGTGACGCCTGCATTGCAGCGTTCAGCCGTAGCTCCAGCCTGTTGCGCCGCAAGTGGACGCACGTGGGCAACAAGCCCCATAAGTGCGACCTCTGTCCTGCAGAGTTCGGCAACAAGACGGGCCTACAGTGCCACAGGCGAACACACACGGGAGAGAAGCCATACAAGTGCAATGTCTGCCCTGCGGAGTTCAACCACATTACGAGTCTGTCATATCACAAGCGAAAACACACAGGCGAGAAGCCCTATAAGTGTGACATCTGTACAGCAGAGTTTAGCCGTAGCTCGATCCTATTGAGTCACAAGCGGACACACACGGGAGAGAAGCCCCATAAGTGCGATCTCTGTACTCCAGAGTTCAGCAGTAGCGGAAACCTATCACGCCACAAGCGGATTCACACGGGCGAGAAGCCTTACAAGTGTGATCTCTGTCCTGCAGAGTTCATCGAGAGCACGAAGCTGCGATATCACAAGCGAAAACACACTGGCGAGGAGCCCTATAAGTGCGACCTCTGTCCTGCAGAGTTCACCGGCAGCACGAAATTGCGGTGTCACAAGCAGACACATATTAGCGAGGTGCACTGCTAGTGCGATCGCTGTCCGACAGAATTTAGCCACAGTCCAGACCTGGGGCAATACAAGTGGACACACATGGTCGAGAAGCCATACAAGAGCATTCTGTGTCTTGCGAACTTGAACCAGAGCACAGACGTCCAGTGATAACATAGGTGGACTTATATGAGTGTGAAGAGGTGCAGCCTCTGTCCTGCAGAGTTCAACCACAGCACACACATACCGACACCAGCCAGAGGACCAGCAGAGCATGGACGTGTGGCTTCATAAGTAGGCGTGACACACTTGGGATAGAAGCTGTACAACTGCAGTCAACACGACCACATGAAAGAGAGAAGGCATCCAAGTGTCTGTTCCGTTGCATGTCCTTAAACCTTTCGACCTAAAGGAGCACATGGCAAGGCGCAGGGGGGAAAGGCTGTAGAGATTCTATCTGTATGCCCAGCGTACCTTATTTTCTTTTGTTTGCTTCTCCTGATTCTTCTCTTTGGATGTTTCACTTGAGACTCGAGCACATGAACAGACGGAGGTTGATGGGAGTTGAATTGGTGCTGGGTTGGGTGGTGATGGATGTGAAATCTCAAACACCGTACCCAGTGCCAAGGAACAAACAAACAAACATGGAAAGGACATCACACAGGTGTGAAATGCCAACCCAGCTTTATATCCTTTATTTCCACGAGCAAAATTCCTGTTCCCTTTTCATTATCCCTGTGACAGACACACCTTTTTTACTTATTTTATGGCCTCACTTTGCTAAACCATTGAAATAAAAAAGTAATTTTGCAAGATGTAACAACTTTTAACTAAAATCCTGAGAATTACCTTTTCGGTCGCGATCATCTGTTGTGGAATGCATTACAATTTGTTAATGACATCACTATATAGTGATCATTGACAGACGCTCGTGTAGGGGTACGAGAGATCAAAACTTGCAAAAGGCGATGGCCCTGGGCGGCTATGCTTCACTACCTCACGGCATATCAGCACACTTCCCCTGTTGTTGACCTCGGAAAGTGCATGATGTTTTTGTTGCCGATGGGGGTATAGTTCATCATAGATGGGATTCAGCTAGTTCAACATCTGGATCACTTGAGAGGGAAGGAGGAGAACCGTTTGTGCTGTGTGTGATGCACTTTCGCATGCACACAATATTTAGTTGCAAGTTGTTGGATCGTATATACAGGGTGTCTTTTTTTTTCTTGAATACAGCGTTTTCATTAAAAAAAACTAAAGGCTATAGACATCCTGTTTTCACTTCTGTCGTCTCTGGGCCGGTGGACGTTCTTAGCCTTCTCTTGCTCAGCCTTTGAATGACCAATTACCTAAAAATCGTTAATTAACTTGTTAATTATAAAAGCTACGAAGTTGTCCCAATTTTCCAAAATTTATGAAGGAACACCTTTTTTTTTTCTTTAATTTGTTCATTGCGCACCTTCTGAGACGCGTCTTTCCTTCACCCCCAGTGTGAGAGGGTGAAGGAGCACAGTGCCGCCTCATGGGCGTCAAAGATGAGCTTTCTTGGCGGAAACAAACCAAAAACAAATATATCGGGTGACGCTATCGGAACTGCCCTTATCTTGGGTTGCATTTTCTCTTTCCTTTTAATCTTTTTTGGGGATGCAAGATGCGATAGTGTGCTCTTTCACCCTCTCACATTGGGGGTGAAGGAAAGACTCGTCTCCGAATATCCGCAATGAACAAAATAAAGAAAGAATGGTCTTCCTTCACGAATGTTTTTCGGAGAATCTAACGAACGGATTTCGGTTCGGGAAACGGCGGCAATATCAGGTGACCGAATGGAAGAGACGTTATCATTGGGACAACTTCGTAGCCTTTGTAATTAAAAAGTTAATTAACGATTTTTAGGTAATTAGTCATTCGACGGTCGAACAACAGATGGCCGAAATGTTCTGCCTGCCCAAAGATGATGGTAGTGAAATCTGGATGTCTATCGCCCTTATGGTTTTAATGAAAAATCTGAATCGAAAAACGAAAAAAAAAACTGTATATAATAGCAGGTATGTCAGGGTGAGGTTGCGCTGCACACGCCGGCGTCTGTACAGCCACTTCTGAGCATGCTGTTAGTTTGGTGTCCCGCATTAAATTGCTTCAATATGTCTACACCATCATTTTACCTGTCTTGTATATCCCAGTGCTGCAAGCATGCACCATCTGTGCGTACCGTGAAAAGAGTGAAACCGGGAAATTTTTTTTGCTCACTTCCGCTCTTTGTATTTTTGATTATATTCAATGGTACTGGCATACTGTGTACAAGAGCAGTGTTTCTCGGTTCCAAGAATCGCATGTTCTGCTCCGCAAATTATGTCGACAAGAGCGAAATGGTGCTGACAAGATGGGTGCCTGACGAAGTAAGATCTCAGACAAGGTGTACATACACATTCTCGTTTTCATGCAGCATCTGGTTTCTGGTTTGGTGCTTCAGAAGCAGATTTTTTCAACTCTTATTCTTTGTCGGTGACGGAACCAGCAACTATGTTTGGGCGAGGCTGGGGCGTCACGACGTAAATGACCAATAGAATATAGAAGTGACTGACCAATGCGAATATGCAGAAAAATGTGCACAACGGACACTGGCTTGGCGTTCGTTAGGTTTTCCAGAACTGGAGATGTTCCGATCTGAGCTGTCCGGAGAATTCCCTTGAGTGTACCACGAAGAAATAGCACTAGGTTTCGAGGCAGATGAAACTCCCCAAGGCAACGTATACGTGTACTATATCCATCTCCAAAATAGATGTTCCATAGCTGTGTCAGTGTGGCACCAGCCTGCGAGCGGTCCGTTGATTCCAAGAAATTTGGGAAAGGATTCCTTGAAGGATCACTTTGGGAGTGTCGCTGCAGTTGCCCCGGGCAACCCGCATCTAGCCAGCGCCTTTTCCGCAACTCGCTGTTGATAGAGTCATGCAAGTAGAGTTTATAATCCTGTAGCCTCGTCAACACCCTCTTATTCTTCATGACCCATTCCACATACACCTAGCTATACCTTAATGCCAACGTTACTTGTATTTTAATTTTTGCTTTTGTCTCTGGCGGAGGAAATCCAACATTAACATCTAAACACGATCTACATCTAAGTCATCAGCATCTAGAACACGATGAGTACTTGTTGTACCCAGAGATAGTACATACTGCACTGCCTTCATGTTGACCACCTCCCTCCAGCATGTACTTTGCAGAGCGCGAGCCATGCCATTAATATAGTAACTGGGATTGAACTGGGAACATGCCATTAATCTAGGAATCTAACCTAAATGTAAGTGATATATGGTGGTACGTCCCCTGGGTGGCATGGATGTGGTGTGAATGTTTAAGGAACACTGAGCAGCCCCGCCTCGGGCACTGTCGTGGTTGTTGCTTGCTTGGTAAGGGTGGGTGGTCTCGTTAGAATTTCGGTTGGCAAACGTTGTTCCGCGCGAGGCAAAAATAGGAGGGTTACCACCACATAGCGTGAAACCTGCAAATAGCGGAAGCGAAATGCCGTTTCACACCAACCCTGCTGGCTCTCGTAGACGGCTGAGCATCCGCCAGCGTGCGGTAGAGACCGCCCACTCAGTGTCGAGTGATAGACCCGAGTCGTTGGGGCTCCGCTAATGGAGTGTAAAAACTGGGCCCTGCACAATGCAAGAAAAACAAATTTTTGACAATACTGCCGTTCTTTGCTGGGAGAGGGTGGGATGAATGGTAGATGACTGTTTGGTTTCGCTCTCTCGTAAATAATGTGGCCTCTAATATAACTCTACATTTTTTGGAGTATATTGTGCCTTAGTTCCGTGAGCAAACGTTATGCTTACGTCAGTCGACTACAAAAACTGTCTGTGCTCTCAATGTCCACATTCTGCAATTTCAGGAGCAAAAGAAAGCAGCGATGGGCTTCACGTCAAGGACGAGCTCAGAGGCACCTGCGATCACGCATCTTCAGGTCTCTCCTCTTCAAGTGCACAGTTCGAGATCGGCACAACAACAGTTGAACCACAGTGCACAAACGATGCACTAGTCATCACTGACGGTCGACCCACAGAGCAATCTTCAGACCAGAGCGAGACTCAAGTGGCAAGCAAGTCATCGACGTTCGGACATGAGAAAGACAGGCTTTATAACCCCAACATTTGTTTAGCCGCATGCATCGACACTGGCCACTTGGAGGTCCATGTCAAAACTCACAAAACAAAGACACTTACCTGCGACAAGTGTTCCGTGACATTCCGTCATGCATCAACTCTGCGAGTGCACACAAGACATTGCACAGGACTAGGCTCGCAGAAGTCCAACGTAAGTGCACTTGCATGCGCATCGAGCGCACACGAGTGCAATCTCAGCCCTGCAGAGTCCGGCCACAGTATGTGCCTGCAGCGTCGCAAGCGCACGCTCGTGGGCAAGAAGAGCTTCAGGTGTGATCTCTGTGGTTTTGAGTTCAACAAGAGGTACAAGCTGCGCAATCACAAGAAAGCACACATGAGTGCGGGGCTATACCAGTGCACCTTCTGTCCTGCACAGTTCAGGCAAAGCGCGATGCTGAAGTATCACAAGCAAAAACATACAGGCGAGAAGGCCTATAAGTGTGACCTCTGTCCTGCAGAATTCAGTCATAGCTCTAGCCTGTTGCGCCACAAGCGGACACACACAGGCGAGAAGCCCCATAAGTGCGATCTCTGTCCTGCAGAGTTCCACAAGAGGCGCGACTTGCAGCGTCACAGGAGAACACACACGGGAGAGAAGCCATACAAGTGTGACGTCTGCCCTGCGGAGTTCAGCTGTAGCTCGATGCTGTTGCGCCACAAGCGGACACACACGGGCGAGAAGCCCCATAAGTGCGATCTCTGTCCTGCAGAGTTCCACAAGAGGTACGACTTGCAGCGTCACAGGAGAACACACACGGGAGAGAAACCATACAAGTGTGACGTCTGCCCTGCGGAGTTCAGCTGTAGCTCGATGCTGTTGCGCCACAAGTGGACGCACATGGGCGAGAAGCCCCATAAGTGTGATCTCTGTCCTGCAGAGTTCCACAAGAGGTACGACTTGCAGCGTCACAGGAGAACACACACGGGAGAGAAACCATACAAGTGTGACGTATGCCCTGCGGAGTTCAGCCGTAGCTCGGTGCTGTTGCGCCACAAGTTGACGCACATGGGCGAGAAGCCCATAAGTGTGATCTCTGTCCTGCAGAGTTCAGCGAGAGGGCGGGCCTGCGGTCTCACAAGAAAGCACACATGAGTGAGGGGCTATACAAATGCACCTTCTGTCCTGCACAGTTCAGGCAAAGCACGACGCTGAAGTGTCACAAGCAAAAACATACAGGCGAGAAGGCCTATAAGTGCGACCTCTGTCCTGCAGAATTCAGTCATAGCTCTAGCCTGTATGTCCAGAAGCGGACACACACGGGCGAGAAGCCCCATAAGAGCGATCTCTGTCCTGCAGAGTTCAACAAAAGGTACGACTTACAACGTCACAAGAGAACACACACGGGAGAGAAGCCATGCAAGTGTGACCTCTGCCCTTCGGAGTTCAGCGACAGCTCGATGCTGTTGCGCCACAAGTGGACGCACATGGGCGACAAGCCCCATAAGTGTGATCTCTGTCCTGCAGAGTTCAGCGAGAGGGCGGGCCTGCGCTCTCACAGGCGAACACACACGGGAGAGAAGCCATACAAGTGCAATGTCTGCCCATTGGAGTTCAGCCACATGAAGAGTCTGTCATATCACATGCGAAAACACACAGGCGAGAAGCCCTGTAACCCTGTATCCACACGAGTCAGTTTTCTGCCGGCAGCAAGTCGGGAAGGAGTGAGAGGATATCCGAGATAAACGAGGTCACTACGCGTCTGAAGACGCCCGCTCATTCTCTAGCATTCACACGAGTCATTTTCCCGGCGGCTGTCAGTTTTCCGATCCCTTCTGTATTCGTGATTGCATATCGTCTGTGTCTAGCGTAGGATGGATCAATGAAAGAAAAAAACTTATTGCGCTTGGGCTCCTTGTGGATGATTCAGAGTGCATTCACGTGAGAAACGGGACAGGATATGGGCCAAAGAATAGATTCCGAAGAAGCGCTATGGAATGTAAAACAGCATTAACCCAAATCTCTGTGTGGATGACCCAAACGCCTGTCGGAGTATTTTGAGAATAGACGCTGTCACATTCGGTTTTATTTTCCACTAATGAAGCGTATCTCGATGCTGAGCATCAATATAGGCGCGAAAGCGCGCCGACAAGTGATGGACTGGCGATGAAGCTGTGGTGTCGAACTACAGGTAGTCAATAATTAATTAAATTAATTTAGTTTCCTTTCGGTAGGACGAGTAGCTTCCAATTATTATGTTTTTATACACGTATTGGAAACGTGCATGCGAACGATTATGTGTAGTCAACGCCTGTCCAGCGAAAGAAATATCCGCGTTTATAAAATTCATGCTTGTATTCCGTGCCTGTTTCGTCTCACGTAGAGAAAAAGCTTCCTATGCAACACTACATTGTAGGTATCTATCTATACAGGGTGTCCCAGAAAACGTGTCATTGAATTATAATAAAAAAACTACGCCACCTAGAATCATGCGGTCAAGAGTATTTGTTCTTATTAGGTTTTTGCCACCTCCTAATGTGAATGTCATGTACTCCAAGTTTAATTATGTAAATATTTGCGAACTCAACTCGGAAATTTGCCAAGTAAAGGTCACTTTTTTACCCCACCAACATGAAGAGCGTGCCGAATTAACTCAAATTCATGATAATTCACAGTGATATTCACGAGCTATCCCATCGGAAAAAATAGCCGAATATCATGCTTTTCGGAGCACCGGACCATAGCGCGCGATGACTTTTTGAGCGCAATCGCTCTCAGTGCGACGAAAGGAGGTTCCGAAGCCAGCCCACAGAGTGATAGTAGAAAAAGTAACAGTTCCTAAAATTGGGAGAGGGAAAGCATTATCCCAGCGAAAGTTGGACGTGATAAGCCGTGCCTGTTTTATCTCTTTCTGCGATATCGGGGAGGGCTGGGTTTCCAACCTCCTTTCGTCGGACTGACAAAGATTGCGCTGAAAAATTCATCGTGCGCTATTCTGTGCGACCTCCGTAGAGCATGATGTTCGGCTATTTTTTCCGATGGGATAGCTCCTGAATATCCCTGTCAATTATCATTAATTTGACTAAATTAGACACGCTCTTCACATTGGTGGGGTAAAAAAGTGACCTTTACTAGGCAAATTTCCGACTGAAGCTCGCAAAAATTTACATAATTAAACTTACGTTACACGACATTCACATGAGGAGGTGGCAAAAGCCCAGTAAGAACAAATGCCATTGACCGCATGACTCTAGGTGGTGTAGTTTTTTTATTATAATTCAATGACACGTTTTCTGGGACACCCTGTATATTGCATAATTGTTCTGAAGCTGCTGTGCCAGTGTGTCATTGCACCACTTTCGCGGTAGAGCCAAGCATCGTTGGCGTTTCAATTCAGAATTTGCCATAGTACAGTGAATGCCGTTGTATGGGACACATGCAGAACAATCTTGATGAAATAAAAAGCAAGCGCGATAAGTATCGGATGCGTCACCTTCTCCTCCTGCCGGCAGCAGACGCAGTCGGTCGTTAGAATCTGTGCCGGGAGGACAAGATATCGGGCTGCCTCCGATTGCCGCTCCGGAGATCAGAAAGTGGTGACGTGGCGACGAGCGCCGGTCACGTGGCACTAGAGAGCGGTGACGTTCCCTGACGCCCGAGCGTCAGCCGGCAGAAAACTGACTCGTGTGAGTAGAGAGTAAGTGTGATCCCTGTCCTGCAGAGTTCAGCTAGGGCACGAGACTATATCACAAGCGAAAACACATGGGCAAGAAGCCCAATCAGTGCGATCTCTGTCCTGCAGAGTTCATCGAGAGCACGAAATTGCGGTGTCACAAGCAGACACACATGAGCGAGGTGCCCGGCTAGTGCTACCTCTGTCTGACAGAATTTAGCCACAGTCCAGACCTGGGGCAATACAAGTGGACACACACAGACGAGTGTCTCTGTGCTATAAACTTGAGGTAGAGCACAAACCTCCAGGGTTGCTGTAAGTGGACCTTCATGGGCATGAGGAAATGCGACCTCTCTCCTACAGAGTTCAGCCACAGCACAAACACACACCAGCCGGAGGACCAGCAGATCACGGACCTGTGGCCTAGTAAGTGAGCACGACACACTTAGGACAGGAGCTGTACAAGTGCTGCAGATTCTTTTCTGTTGGGTGTCTTCAACTTCAACACAGATAGAGAAAGGACAGCAAGAAGGAGTGAGGGGCAGAGGGTTATTATACGTCCTGGACCGAGTTCAGGGCCCAGTAAAGCACAGATGTCCTTTAGACGTACAAGGGATGATTTGATTAGGACATTTAGTGTGTCCATAAGATGTCCGGATATGTCCACTATACGCTGAAAAGACGTACGAATCAAATGCTTGTTAAGATCACGTTGCGGAGGTGGATGTTTTCCCGTCTACTGGGTGTATGTCTGAAACACATGTAGAGATGTCCGTCGGACGTTCTGTGTACATCTGCCTCAATACAGTGTAATGCATTATGACACCACGCAGGCTCCAAACTGCCAACCAGGGTTTATTTCGATGAATAAATTGTTATTCCCCTTTCTTTCATTATTATCGTGACAAACACTGATCTATTTTTACTTATTCTTGCCCTACGTCTGCAAAACTGATGAAATAAATAAATAAATCAACCCGACGAACTTAAATTATATGTGTATATTCTGCAAGATGTAACAACTTATAACCAACATGAGAGAACAGATGTTCTAAGGCTGGAAGAACACAGAAAGGACATACGAACAAAGCCTCAAATTGTGAAGATGTGGGTTCGATTCCTACAGCTGGCTCACTTACTTTTTCAGTGACGTTCATCTTTCAACTTATAACGAAACTCCCGAAAATTACCTTTTGTGTCACGAGCATCTGTCGTAGAATGCATTACAATTTGTTAAATACTGCTCCGGACTCTGGAAAACAGAGCTAATCTTATTTAGTTCATGAAAAAAATCGGTGCCTCAAGGATTCTATGGGCACAATTTCAATCCTGTACGAATCCTGTGCATTTCCGTCAGCTTTTCAAGATCTGCTGAGCCTCCACAAGTTTCGATGACACGAGGAGCGGGTGCAGTAATCATAAGCCCACAAATTGCGATGATGTCATGTTCTGAAGAGGGCACTTGTATCCTAGCAACGACGCCGGCGTCTGGGGAGGTTCTCATGGTGAAGTCACGTGACGCTGATTGAAAGATGGGAGAGATGTTTTCTCCCTCCTTTGTGTTTTCACGATGGTCAGAGCGGCCGGAGGATATGTCACGTGGGGCTCCTCTGAGTGCAGAAAGTGCGCCCTCCGGAGGACGCGAAGTGCAACAACGTTGCCAGATGAGAGCCAGGCGCTCCGTTAGAGCCTAACATGACGTCAGAGTCCTTAATAATAACCATTTTCTCTAGCTTTCGGCTCACGTAGAGCCAAAATATTTTGCAGGAATGTAAAGTGTGACAAGAAGATTTCGGCAACATAACTGATAGGATTTTGAAGGCACGAGATTATGTTCGTATAGTTGGTAGTGGCACTTTAATGACATCCCAGGAGTGGACATTGGAAGACACTCGATGGGCTCCCGATCCAAGATGACGACCCTAAGCGGCACGCTGCAGCAGCTCGATGTAGAGTCACAAAACAGGGAGCAGAGTAGCGACACTCAGCCACGCCGACGACCAGCGAGTCCGACATTTTGTATCAGGCGCGGCTGCGTCGCCTAGCAATGGGACGCCCATCTCCCCCTTCTCAGGTGAAGAAGAATGCGCAGTCGATCCAGCTCGCAACCCAGGAAATCGGTTTTGCGTGGTGGTGACCCAACATGAACGGCGCGTTCTTGGAAGGAGAAACCACGTGACACGATCGGCCCAATCGCGGACACCGAACGGCGGCTCCGGCGAAGAAAAGGAATGCGATACTCTGTATCCCTATTTATTGTGACCCTAGCTCGATGCTGCATGATACTTTTGTTGCCGACAGGGTACGTCAGTGGGGTGCAGTCAGTTCAGCATCTGGATCACTGGAAAGGGAAGGATGAAAACCGTTTTTGCTGCATGCGCGCTATCAAAGCTCTTTCACATAGTCACCCAATGTCTCTAAAACCTCTCGTAAACCAAGCTCTGGATCAGGGTTCTTACGAGAGCATGGTTACGCTCACATCGGAGGTCAAGGCGAACCTGGAGTGGGGAGCAAAGTTCTTCTGACGCTCCAGGCCCGGCCGGATGGGGTTTGTACGAGAGTACAGTAGTACAAGATATTCAGATGGACAGGCCGCTCCAAGGTTTGGGAGGCCCTAGTCTCGGGTCTGTGTAATCGAACACCATCTCAGGGCCCCTGAAGCTGTGGGTTATTCCATAACGCACAGTTAATGCGCAACCTGACCAAGGATCGCCACGAGCTCCCGTGCCAAGGCTAATCGTAAACTTTATTGGGAACCTTGGCCTACCAAACATCTTTCACGTCGGTAGCTGCGGTTCCTCTCCAACTGGATAACAGAGAGACAGAGAGCAGTCGCAAATACCATTCCTGAATATGGTAGCACTTCAGTGGTGGTCATGGTGTCCCACAGTGCGATCTCAGGCAACTGGTGGTGGAAGACCCCGGCGCGACATAGACGTCCAGGAGATTAGACGTCCAGGAGATGTCCACCTGATATCCCAAATTGGATGTTTGGATATCTATCCCATGGATCATTGCAGAGAGGCCGTAGACGTCGCATGTATGTCCTGGCGACTATGGTTTGTCCCACTTTTTCCACATTCCACGAACGTCCGGGAGACGCAACTTCGGGATATTTGGATATTCACGGGATGTTCTCAAACATGCACATATTATTGCTATAAATCTATAAATTTTTTTTCAGAAGTGTGATATGCTATGCAGTGGGGTGCCATACATTCTCATAAGATATGTAACGATGTTTTATATCTCTATTGAATCTTTTAACGCTTCAAAAGAAATTCCTGCGCACTTTAGAGAATATACATTATACTCAACTAGGGGCCTATTTGAAAAGCACGAAATAATTAAAATCCACAACTTGTACAACTACAGACTCTCGCTATGTTATACGAGAGCCGTAAAAAACAACCTCACATATTTTCTAACTATGATCGATCTACATTCTAAAAGCCACACGTAGAATTATTGTCACCCAATATGTTACGTGGTACCACAATTTAGAACATCATATGGCCACCAAACATTACAATATAATGCAGTCAAGTTGCTCAATACCAACTACGAGCTATCTTTATTACCGAAAGGAGAATTGTTTGATTACTTTCTATATTGATTAATAATGAACTCGTTTGGACACTATACTGGGGTATATTGCTCGTGTAATTGCGGAATGTCTTTTTTTTTTTTTGTTCCTTTCGGTCTGTTCTTTTTGAGTTGCACCCTATGATTTTTACATAGGTTTCTAAATATGTTTATTATTTGTGTATTTATGATGCTGCCGGGTGTTGGGGCCCTTGTTGAGTCCTTTAGGTTGTTTTTTTTTTGCCCCAACTCCCATCCACGAGAGTTGTGAATAAAGGTTATTATTATGATATCAAAGATATATTATGGCGTTTTTTTGTTTTGTTTTTTGCACCATAAGCGTATTGCAGTACGGTAAATGGCAGCCAAATCGTCCATAATCCAAGGCGAATCCAGACTACGGTTCACGTTTCACCATATGAGAGAGCGAGTAGTGGAAGTCTCGATGAACATAGTAGAAGCAGGCAAGCTAAGCTCAAGGCAATGTTAACATCAGTGGAAGTTTTGTACAAAAGGGATTTTATGTCACTTTTACGAGAAACCTGGACAGTGTTTGAATTTGCGCGGCATTTCGTAGAGCGCACGGGCATATAGCCTCCAATCAGTGGCGTAGCGAGACCTCCAAGGTAGGGGGGACTCGATACGAAAACTCGCCCCCCCCACCCGCTGATCCTGGGTGCGACAACACACACATACTTGTGCACACCGCAAAATGCGCATAAAAAAAAGATTTGGGCGTTCACAATACGATTACATGTAGGCTGTCATGACAAATGAGGCGGTGTCACGGGATTTGAAGTATTTTGAAAAGCTCTACTTTAAAAACCATTCAAGAGTGCTGCTTAGATAGACGCCATGGCCTGCAAGAACTTTCGCTATCGTCACACTGGTCCCAACGTATATTATTTTCTCATCGGCTTCGCACGATTTGCGTTGGTCGGTCCGTGGCAGGTAGGGGGGGCTCGAGCTCCCCCTAGCCCCCCCGTGGCCACGCCACTTCCTCCAATGTACTTCCATATATAGAAGGCTATGGCACGGGTCACTACAGTCTGCCTCCATGGACATTCGTTTGCGCTGTCCGGACCTTGGGAAAACTGCTATAGCCTGAAGGCACACGAGGGCACGTACAAAGAATACGGTGACAGAAATCCGTGAGACTGAAGAGAAGGACGTATGACCAAGGGAACAGAACACAAAGTGTGTCAATCCCCATTTACAGCATAGCATAAGTTTGCAACGGCGTGATGAATGTTCATTTGTATTCATTTCACTGAAAATAGAATATATGAATAGCCGTCAACAGCCGCCTCCAAACACAGTGTCATGAACACTGCATTGCGAACGGGCACATTCTCAGGTTTCTCGAGCGACGGTCCAAGTCCAACTCACGACCTGCTAGATTATAACGACCATGTCATAATCAGCAACCCCGGTTCAGGTTCGCCTAATCTCTTTTGACACAGGGCAGGCACCTTGAGGTGCCGCAGGCGGAAAAAAAAAACGAAAAGAAGAAAATAAAATTAAAGAAAAAAAAGACCACAGACGCAAAGAACTTGGCTGCCGCTAGGTGGTTTCCCGTGTGCTGCTTCCTGGTCACTTTCCCTGGGGTTTCGATTGGCTTTGCTTTGGTTGTGGGAAAACAGCTGGTCAAGGAAGACACTGTCTTACATATACCTTCAAAATATTGGCACTCGGTTGGGGAGGAGAATGAGAATGCTTACAGCCAGATATCTTACATGCACCAAAGAGGAGGATAAGAAGAGTACGAGAACCAGGGTCATGGAAGCTGAGACAAGAAAATGGCAGGAACGTATGAAGGGGAAACCAGCACTACAGATGTACAGGGAAGGAAAGACCGAGATCGAGGAACTGTTTGTAATAATTCGTAAGGGAGCACTTTATTGTTTGAGGCAAGAACGGGTCTGTTACGGACCAAAACTCATTACGGCGAAATTCCAACGGGATATCGACACAAGATGTAGCTGGTGCACAGAGGGGGAAGATGAAACAGCGGAACATGTCATCTTGAGATGTAGGGGACTCAACCCGTCACCAAAGGAGGGCGTTGAGCTGTGGGACACGCGAGACCTTCGGTTTTGAAAATAACGGGGAGGGGTGGACCAAGACGCGATGGCGGCGACCAAATCTCGATTGAATGACTGGTGGCATAGGAAGAGAAATAACTAATAGGATTTTATTAAATACTAAATACAAAAAATGCCAAATACTTTATGACTCAACGAATTTGTAACTTTATTTTTATATTAACGGGCTAGGTGTCGTACGCTACCGCCCGATGCAAAGGGAGGGCCGTTATCCATCCAGCCATCCGCATCACGATTGGGCGATGGAAATTTGAATTCTGAACGCGCAGTAGCGTATGTACGACTCCCGTAGCAGACGACAGCAATAAGTCCTACGAAAACGTGTAGAATGATGAACCTCAGCATGAAACTTGTACAGCGCTTGTACAGAAATACTAAGGTAAACTGATGTATAAAGTATTGTAGAAGGTGAAAAGGTGAAGAAGCAATAACTGGGACGATGAGTAGCGCCACCGCTACCTTCCAAAAATGCGGCGCTAGGATGGGGTGCCTACGACAGGGTCATTATAATCTAGTAAGTCGTGGTCCAACTGCGGGAGTGATGCAAAGTGACGTCACACTCACGAACTAATGGGAGCATCCAGCCATTCCTGTGGCTTCAAGTGGCGGCCCATGTGACGTAACAACCAAGAGTCAGCCGATCAGGAACGTGTTTTCAACGGCGGCAGCCAATCACGAACGTGCTTTCAGCGGTCGTAACCATGGAAACGAACCACCATCGTCTGCGAGTTGTGATTGAAGGTCCCCGTGTACTAGATGGGGAAAACTTTTAGCAAAGCGAAGAGCTGTCTAATATCTGTCTTTCTCAGGACTGGTTTTCTGGAAAGCATGTTTTTTGTCTACAGTCTCAGGGCCCGCTTGCACGAAAGTTCTGCTAGGATCCTACCCTTGAGGCATTTTCTTCGGTACAGCGCTTTCGGCACAGTGCTTTTCGCTGATAGGAAAGTTTACGTCAGTAGCAAGACACACAAGAATTTCCTTTAGCACAAGCAAGTGCTAAAGGAAATTCCTCACGATTAGGATCCTAGCGGAAGTTTCGTGCAAGCGGGCCCAGGTCAATAGGTTCCAAGTGAGTTCTTGAATTCGCAGAATGGAGAATTGCAGACTAATTCTCACTTTATACGTCCACATAGCAGGGAGAGAAGGCAATAAGTAAGACTTCTGTATCTACGTCAAGTTGGTTTAGCTGGCATCACTAGCATACATATCTGCCCCAAATAGAATGTACAACAAATACTCAGCGAGCAAAAAAAATAAATATATATAAATAAATAAAGCTCATAGGTGTGACCATCATTTGGAGCATATCAGGCTAGTTGGGTGGCTGCAGTGTATGAGCACCAATTTGGTTGTGTTGCAACCCATGCAGACCTTCCGCAAAAATTGACATTTCAGAATATTTTCAGCAAGAGTCCCACACATTCCAAACAGACACAACAACACCTATCGTGTTGTGTGTATACAGTGCTGGACAAAAGTTTATGGAACGCGCGAGCAGTGTATTTTCTCTCTTCGGTGCGACTGCCTAGTGGCAGATGGAAGTGGGCTAGTGCACTTATTGTGACTTACCGCAATAGTTCCAGTATTATCCCCCAACAACACCGAAGAAAACGGGAATCATGGTGACAACCCTTTCAAGAAATGTTGCATTACGAATACGCTTGACGACACAAAGGCAGTGGCCGATCCAAGGGGTGCGGTTGGGCCCACTCGCAAAGGGGCAGGTTTGTGATTTCCATCAAGTTTGCGCAACAGAGAATGCTCCTATATAACTTGTCACTCGACGCCGTGGCTGATCTCTGCGGGACAGGGGTCGCCCTTCTATGGCTGCTTGCCCCATGTGTGTGTGTTTGTGATGCTTAAGTTACCTGGTCTCTCTGAACTCTGCGGAGCAGGCATCACATTTGTACAGCTTCTCGCCTGTGTGCATCCTCTTGTGGTGCTGTAGGTTTCCCTTCTGGCTGAACTCCGCAGGGCAGACATCACATTTGTATGGCTTCTCGCCCGTGTGTGTCCGCTTATGAACCCGTAGGTACCCGTGTCGGCTGAACTCTGCGGGGCAGACATCACACTTGTATGGCTTCTCACCTGTGTGCATCCTCTTATGACGCTGTACACCTGCACTCTGGGTGAATTCTGCAGGACAGAGATCACACCTGTATGGCTTCTCGCCCGTGTGTGTTCGCTTGTGCTGCTGTAAGGCCTGGCTCTGCCTGAACTCTGCAGGGCAGACATGACACTTGTATGGCTTCTCTCCTGCGTGTGTTCACTTGTGATTCTGTAGGTGGCAATGCCGGCTGCAGCACAGACCTTGCACTTGTACTGCTTCTCACCCGTGTGTGTCCGCTTGTGATGCAGTAGGGCCTGGCTCCGTCTGAACTCTGCAGGGCAGAAATCGCACTTGTATGGCTTCTCACCTGTGTGCGTCCGCTTGTGGTGCTGTAGGTTCCACTTCTTGCTGAACTCTGCAAGGCAGACATCACATTTGTATGGCTTCTCACCTGTGTGCGTCCGCTTGTGGTGCTGTAGGTTCCACTTCTTGCTGAACTCTGCAAGGCAGACATCACATTTGTATGGCTTCTCACCTGTGTGCGTCCGCTTGTGGTGCTGAAGGTTCCCCTTCTTGCTGAACTCCGCAAGGCAGACATCGCACTTGTATGGCTTCTCACCTGTGTGCGTCTGCTTGTGGTGCTGTAGGTTCCACTTCTTGCTGAACTCTGCAAGGCAGACATCGCACTTGTATGGCTTCACGCCTGTTGTGAGAAGGATTTCAGACCCATCGTTCCCATCCTCATCATAATAAAGGCTCGTTTTTTGAACCGCAACAATTTGGTGGAGGTGCGCTCGATTTCCTTCCTTCTAAGCCAGTAAATCTGGAACTCCGAAGCCGTCGCATTGTACTTATTGCTATGCACCCCCATCCGCAGCCGGCAACGGTTCTGCCTCGGGAGGACAAGCGACTGCGTCGACTATCCCGCACCAGTACTCCGGCAACGTGACCCGCCCACATTCAACGGCATCGACGGCCAGGATATTGATGATTGGCTCGACGAATTCGACCGCGTCTGCCGTCACAACAGGCGGGATGACAACAGCAAGCTGAATAACGTTGCCTTCTATCTGTCCGGGGTCGCCAAGACTTGGTTCCTGAACCATGAGGCAGAACTCCAAGCCTGGGAATGATTTTCGTCTCGGCTACGGGATTTATTTGGCTGGCCCGCCTTCCGGAAGTCAGATGCTGAGCAGAAGCTGCCCTCGCGTGCCCAACATCCCGATGAGTCGTACATGTCATACGTCGAAGACATTGTATCTTTGTGCAAGCATTACAATCCAGAGATGCCTGACGGCGAAAAAATTCGCTTCATACCCAAGGGAATACGGGAGGATGCCTTCCAACTTATCATGGCAAAGGACGTCACTACTGTTGCCGAAATTCTTGCATTCTGTAAGAAACTACAGGACGGAAGAAACCGGCGCACGAAGGAAGCCCATCTCCAGTACGGCGCCTCTGAAATCGTGTCCCTCGATAATCTGCGTCTCTTGATCCGAGAGATAATGAGGGAAGAACTTTCCAGGCTTTCATCACCTACGGGTCAACTACTGAGTCAACCTACTGAGACAACTGCGCTTGTACAGTCGGTAGTACGGGAAGAACTCGCGAGCGTAATTGGACAGCGCACCACAGCCCAGCTTCAGCCCTCGTACGCTGACGTTGTTCGGTCAAATATCCACCCGAGTCCGGCGACAGCTGCAGTCTCAGAAGCCCGAGAGCAGTCCATGATGTACTCCCCGTCGATGCCTCCAGGTTCTCAACTTCCTCTCAGTATGTCCCTGGACCGGCCCCGTCGTTGCCCAACATGCTACTACTGCATCATTACCGGTCATACAATAAGGTTCTGTAGGAAACGTCAACGGGAGGCTTTCTGGGGTTGCCGTCCACAATTTACGCCCTCGGCGCCCTACACTGATGCTTGTCCCTCAGACCGCCCATTTCGTTATGCCGGTGATCGCTATTATTACTCTGCGCCTCCCACCGCAACATCTGGTGACAGACTCCGGAATGACGATCACGCCGGTTCGCGTCGCTCCCGGTCTCCAGCCGGTCGCCGCAGGTCACTGTCACATAGCCCCATACGCCTTACATCCCCTCCTCCCCAGCGGGGAAACATGTAGTTGCAGTTCCTGGGGGTCGTCCTGCATCGACTGCACCGTTTTCAAATGTCCCCCCACCACACCCTCGAAACTGCATCGACGTTTCCATTGATGGCCATTCTTCATCAGCACTTATTGACACCGGCTCCTGTGTTTGTATTTTGTCTGCTAAGATGTGCAAGAAGCTGCGCAAAGTAACGTTCAAAGATGGATCCTTTCTCAAGTCGGCGTTTAACCACATTTCTCACACGACTGATTCCTGCACCGCCCGTATAGCGGTACCTGATGTATGCTTCCCTGTGGAATTCCGAGTCCTCCCTGTTACCTCGCATGACATTATACTGGGCTGCGATTACCTTCAAGAGCATCACGCCATTATCGATCACTCTCGCGGTGAGATCACTCTCCCTACAGGAACCGGTCTACGCCAGTGAGGCCGACTGCGGCGTCCTTAAACTGCACGTTGAGCACGATACCGTACTTCCCCCCCCCCCCGTACTACCATCTTCATAGATGCCGTCTCCTCTGAAGCATCGTCTACTCACCATACTCCGCTCGCACGCAAGGGTCTCGTTGCTCCGTTCTCCCTCTCACGAATTGACGGCGGAAAGACGTCTCTCCCTGTCAGCAACACTTTATGGGAGCCTGTCCTGTTGCCGTGCGGATTTGTCGTTGCCACCTTGGAACCCGTGAAGCTCGGCGCCGTGCATGCTCTCGGAAATTCCCCCGAAGCCGCGGTCACTCTCCCTCATCCAGTGCACGACTCGGCCCTATGTCAAACTGTTTCTCCCTCGCTTGACGATCGGAGTAGAGGCATGCTTCTGTCCTTATTACGAAATTATGCACATTTATTTGACCTCGACAAATCACCTCTTGGGGTTGCACGCGACATGGAACACTCAGTTGACACTGGCTCTGAAAGGCCTTTTCGACAGAGACCGTATCGTGTTTCCCCCGCCGAACGGCAACAAATTGATAAAGAGGTCGACCAAATGCTGTCCAAAGGAATAATCCGTCCTTCCTCGAGCCCTTGGTCCTCACCAGTCGTCCTGGTTCCTAAGAAGGATGGCTCTATAAGTTTTTGCATTGATTACCGACGTCTCAACAAAATAACCCGGAAGGACGTGTACCCCATGCCCCGGATTGACGACGCTCTAGACTCCATGCAAGGCGCCAAGTATTTCTCCTCTCTTGACCTCCGTTCTACTGGCAGATCCCTATGGCTGAGCAGGATAAACCGAAGACCGCTTTTGTTACACCGGACGGGCTATTCGAGTTCAATGTGATGCCGTTCGGCCTCTGTAACGCTCCAGCTACATTCGAGCGGATGATGGACACTGTGCTTCGGGGGCTCCGCTGGCGAACGTGTCTATGTTACTTGGACGACGTTGTCGTTTTCTCGGAAACATTTGAAGACCACCTACTTCGCCTTGAATCTGTATTCTCCGCATTCCAGTCTGCGGGTCTCCAACTCAACGGGAAAAAGTGCCATTTCGGCTTCGAGAAGATTAAAATACTGGGTCATGTTGTCTCTGCAAACGGTGTTTCTCCAGATCCTGATAAAATCAAAGCCGTCTCCGATTTTCCGAAGCCAACCTGTGTCAAGGAGCTGCGCAGTTTCATTGGGTTGGCATCGTATTTCCGTCGATTCATCAAGGGGTTCGCCCATATCGCAGCCCCTCTCACAGCTCTCCTCTCCTGCAAATCCAATTCCCACTGGGACTCCCACTGCGAGCTTGCTTTTGAGCGGCTCAAAGCTTTGCTTACCGCCGCCCCTATTCTGAGGCACTTCGATCCTTCCCTTCCCGTTGAAGTGCATACCGATGCCAGTGGGGCAGGACTAGGTGCAGTTTTAGCACAGCGCCACCCGGATGCGCCAATGGAGCAAGCAGTTACCTTCGTCAGTCGCACATTGACTAAAGCTGAAAAAAACTACTCAGCCACCGAAAAGGATTGTCTCATCGTCACCTGGGCCATTGGCAAATTTCGCCCTTACCTATACGGTTGTCATTTCTCAGTCGTAACCGATCACCACGCTCTTTGCTGGCTTGCGTCCTTGAAAGATCCGTCTGGGCGTCTTGGGCGCTGGGCACTAAGACTCCAGGAATTTGGTTTTGCTGTGCATTATAAGTCTGGATGCAAGCGCCAAGACGCTGATGGCCTTTCCCGATCTCCACTGCAAGATGAGAACTCCGCCCCGGTACTTTCTTATGAGGATGTCATGTGCCTTTCCGAGCTGGACCCAAGCACTTTCCCCTCAGAACAGCTTCACGGCGAAGCCGCCCAGAAGTTAATTCGTCATCTTGACGGCACGGCACCTTCTACAGACAAGAAATTTATACGTAAAGCCAAACACTTCGTGTTGCAAGAAGGCACGCCGTAAAAATGCAATTACAGCCCAGACTGCTCTCGACTTCTCTTGGTCGTTCCGTCTCAGTTGCGCAACGCGATCTTGCTCCATTCTCACGACGACCCTACAGCGGGACATCTCGGCTTTTTCAAGACCTACGAGAGGATCCGTCGCAAGTTTTTTTTGGCTGGGCATGTACAGGAACATCCATCGCTATGTGTTGTCATGCCAACTGTGCCAACAACACAAGTCTACCACCACATCCTTTGGTCGCCTACATCCTCTGCCACCCCCACTCCATCCTTTTGAACGAGTCGGAGTTGACCTCTTCGGCCCCCTCCCCCTGTCCACTTCTGGAAACCACTGGCTTGTAACGGCAATTCACCATTCCACCAGATACGTCGTTGCTTCCGCCCTGCCTTCCGCAACAGCTGCTGATATTGCCAAGTTTTTTATTCAATGTATCCTTCTCCAGCACGGCGCTCCCAGAGTCCTGTTGAGGGACAGAGGCTGGCAGTTTGTGGCTGAGATTGTCAAGGAGGTCCTCTCCAGCTGCTGTGTCACCCACCACTTTACGTCTCCTTACCATCCACAAACAAACGGACTCGTGGAACGTTTCAACCACACCTTTGCCAACAATACAACTGGGATGACCTCCTTCCATACCTCATTTACGCGTACAGCACTGCCACACAATCGACAACTCGCTTCAGCCCCTTCTTCCTACTTTACGGCCGTGATCCAGTCCATACTACGTATTGATACCTTGTTCCCCTACGTGCATGATATCTCCAACCCTGTACTTGCAAGCGCTGGAAGACGAAAGTCACTGAAAAGGTTAGCCAGCAGCAGGACCACATCTTCTGTATTGCCGGTCCAGAGCTCTAACAATTGAGCTAAGCTAACACGCCTTCTCAGCGACTTCCAGGGTGCGTCACCTGAAGGGGACAAACCAGCCACACTCTCTCACTCATCCTCCTTTCACTCTTACATTTTTGCTCACTCATACACACATTCATACGACGGGATCGACGCAGGCGGCAGCTGTTGAACATGAGAGAACTGATGTTCTGAGTCTGGAACAACATAGAAGGACCGTGCAGAAGAATGCCGACAGATTGCCCGCTGCCGAACATTCGACACGCAAGCGTCAGCCAAACAGCGTTACGACGCGTCCCACGCTAACGTTGTTTATCGTCCTGCGGACCTCGTTTGGCTTTGGGTTCCTCTGCGGAAGCCTGGCCTTTTGTCAAAATTCCTCTACTACTACGTTGGCCCCTACAAGGTACTCCGAGCGCTCAATGATGTAGCGTACCTCATGCGACCCACTGGACAATCCCGTTGACCGGCGCCGTCGGTCCACTGAGTCTGCGCACGTCTCACGCCTCAAACCATACATCGCACGACCTCTCGACACTTCTCGCCCACCACAAGATCATCCAGAGGGGGGGGGGGCAGTTGTGAGAAGGATTTCAGACCCATCGTTCCCATCCTCATCATAATAAAGGCTCGTTCTTCGAACCGTAACAGTGTGTGTGTCCACTTGTGATGCTGTAGGCAGTCATTCAGGTTGAATGCTGCAGCACATACCTTGCACTTGTACGGCTTCTCACCCGGGTGTGTCCGCTTGTGATGCAGTAGGCTCTGGCTCCGTCTGAACTCCGCAGGGCAGACATCGCACTTGTATGGCTTCTCACCTGTGTGCGTCCGCTTGTGGTGCTGTAGGTTCCCCTTCTGGCTGAACACCGCAGGGCAGACGTCACACTTGTATGGCTTCTCACCTGTGTGCGTCCGCTTGTGGTGCTGTAGGTTCCCTTTCTGGCTGAACTCCGCAGGGCAGACGTCGCACTTGTATGGCTTCTCGCCTGTGTGCGTCCGCTTGTGGTGCTGTAGGTTTCTGGCTGAACTCCGCTGGGCAGACATCGCACTTGTATGGCCTCTCACCTGTGTGCGTCCGCTTGTGGTGCTGTAGGTTCCCCTTCTGGCTGAACTCCTCAGGGCAGACATCGCACTTGTATGGCTTCTCACCTGTGTGCGTCCGCTTGTGGTGCTGTAGGTTCCCGTTCGGCTGAACTCCGCAGGGCAGACATCGCACTTGTATGGCTTCTCACCTGTGTGCGTCCGCTTGTGGTGCTGTAGGTTCCCCTTCTGGCTGAACTCCGCAGGGCAGACGTCGCACTTGTATGGCTTCTCGCCTGTGTGCGTCCGCTTGTGGTGCTGTAGGTTCCCTTTCTGGCTGAACTCCGCAGGGCAGACGTCGCACTTGTATGGCTTCTCGCCTGTGTGCGTCCGCTTGTGGTGCTGTAGGTTCCCTTTCTGGCTGAACTCCGCAGGGCAGACGTCGCACTTGTATGGCTTCTCGCCTGTGTGCGTCCGCTTGTGGTGCTGTAGGTTTCTGGCTGAACTCCGCTGGGCAGACATCGCACTTGTATGGCCTCTCACCTGTGTGCGTCCGCTTGTGGTGCTGTAGGTTCCCCTTCTGGCTGAACTCCTCAGGGCAGACATCGCACTTGTATGGCTTCTCACCTGTGTGCGTCCGCTTGTGGTGCTGTAGGTTCCTGTTCGGCTGAACTCCGCAGGGCAGACATCGCACTTGTATGGCTTCTCACCTGTGTGCGTCCGCTTGTGGTGCTGTAGGTTCCCCTTCTGGCTGAACTCCGCAGGGCAGACGTCGCACTTGTATGGCTTCTCACCTGTGTGCGTCTGCTTTTGGTGCTGTAGCTTCCTGTGTGCGTCCGCTTGTGGTGCTGTAGATTCCCCTTCTGGCTGAACTCCGCAGGGCAGACGTCGCACTTGTATGGCTTCTCACCTGTGTGCGTCCGCTTGTGGTGCTGTAGGTTCCCCTTCGGCTGAACTCCGCAGGGCAGACGTCGCACTTGTATGGCTTCTCACCTGTGTGCGTCCGCTTGTGGTGCTGTAGGTTCCCCTTCTGGCTGAACTCCGCAGGGCAGACGTCGCACTTGTATGGCTTCTCACCTGTGTGCGTCCGCTTGTGGTGCTGTAGGTTCCCTTTCTGGCTGAACTCCGCAGGGCAGACGTCGCACTTGTATGGCTTCTCGCCTGTGTGCGTCCGCTTGTGGTGCTGTAGGTTTCTGGCTGAACTCCGCTGGGCAGACATCGCACTTGTATGGCCTCTCACCTGTGTGCGTCCGCTTGTGGTGCTGTAGGTTCCCCTTCTGGCTGAACTCCTCAGGGCAGACATCGCACTTGTATGGCTTCTCACCTGTGTGCGTCCGCTTGTGGTGCTGTAGGTTCCCGTTCGGCTGAACTCCGCAGGGCAGACATCGCACTTGTATGGCTTCTCACCTGTGTGCGTCCGCTTGTGGTGCTGTAGGTTCCCCTTCTGGCTGAACTCCGCAGGGCAGACGTCGCACTTGTATGGCTTCTCACCTGTGTGCGTCTGCTTTTGGTGCTGTAGCTTCCTGTGTGCGTCCGCTTGTGGTGCTGTAGGTTCCCTTCTGGCTGAACTCCGCAGGGCAGACGTCACACTTGTATGGCTTCTCACCTGTGTGCGTCCGCTTGTGGTGCTGTAGGTTCCCCTTCGGCTGAACTCCGCAGGGCAGACGTCGCACTTGTATGGCTTCTCACCTGTGTGCGTCCGCTTGTGGTGCTGTAGGTTCCCCTTCTGGCTGAAATCTTCAGGGCAGATGTCGCACTTGTATGGCTTCTCACCTGTGTGCGTCTGCTTTTGGTGCTGTAGGTTCCCCTTGTGGCTGAACTCCGCAGGGCAGACGTCGCACTTGTATGGCTTCTCACCAGTGTGCATCCGCTTGTGGTGCTGTAGGTTCCCCTTCTGGCTGAACTCCGCAGGGCAGACGTCGCACTCGTATGGCTTCTCACCTGTGTGCGTCCGCTTGTGGTGCTGTAGGTTCCCCTTCTGGCTGAACTCCTCAGGGCAGACATCGCACTTGTATGGCTTCTCACCTTTGTGCGTCCGCTTGTGGTGCTGTAGGTTCCCCTTCGGCTGAACTCCGCAGGGCAGACGTCGCACTTGTATGGCTTCTCACATGTGTGCGTCCGCTTGTGGTGCTGTAGGTTCCCCTTCTGGCTGAACCCCTCAGGGCAGACATCGCACTTGTATGGCTTCTCACCTGTGTGCGTCCGCTTGTGGTGCTGTAGGTTCCCCTTCGGCTGAACTCCGCAGGGCAGACATCGCACTTGTATGGCTTCTCACCTGTGTGCATCCGCTTGTGGTGCTGTAGGTTCCCCTTCGGCTGAACTCCTCAGGGCAGACATCGCACTTGTATGGCTTCTCACCTGTGTGCGTCCACTTGTGGTGCTGTAGGTTCCCCTTCGGCTGAACTCCGCAGGGCAGACATCGCACTTGTATGGCTTCTCACCTGTGTGCGTCCACTTGTGGTGCTGTAGGTTCCCCTTCGGCTGAACTCCTCAGGGCAGACATCGCACTTGTATGGCTTTTCACCTGTGTGCGTCCACTTGTGGTGCTGTAGGTTCCCCTTCGGCTGAACTCCGCAGGGCAGACATCGCACTTGTATGGCTTCTCACCTGTGTGCGTCCACTTGTGGTGCTGTAGGTTCCCCTTCGGCTGAACTCCTCAGGGCAGACATCGCACTTGTATGGCTTCTCACCTGTGTGCGTCCACTTGTGGTGCTGTAGGTTCCCCTTCGGCTGAACTCCTCAGGGCAGACATCGCACTTGTATGGCTTCTCACCTGTGTGCGTCCACTTGTGGTGCTGTAGGTTCCCCTTCGGCTGAACTCCTCAGGGCAGACATCGCACTTGTATGGCTTCTCACCTGTGTGCATCCGCTTGTGGTGCTATAGGTTCCCCTTCGGCTGAACTCCTCAGGGCAGACATCGCACTTGTATGGCTTCTCACCTGTGTGCGTCCGCTTGTGGTGCTGTAGGTTCCCCTTCGGCTGAACTCCGCAGGGCAGACGTCGCACTTGTATGGCTTCTCACCTGTGTGCGTCCACTTGTGGCGCTGTAGGTTCCCCTTCTGGCTGAACTCCGCAGGGCAGACGTCGCACTTGTATGGCTTCTCGCCTGTGTGCGTCTGCTTGTGGTGCTGTATGTTTCTGGCTGAACTCCGCAGGGCAGACATCGCACTTGTATGGCCTCTCACCTGTGTGCGTCCGCTTGTGGTGCTGTAGGTTCCCCTTCTGGCTGAAATCCTCAGGGCAGATGTCGCACTTGTATGGCTTCTCACCTGTGTGCGTCTGCTTTTGGTGCTGTAGGTTCCCCTTGTGGCTGAACTCCGCAGGGCAGACGTCGCACTTGTATGGCTTCTCACCTGTGTGCGTCCGCTTGTGGTGCTGTAGGTTCCCCTTCGGCTGAACTCCGCAGGGCAGACATCGCACTTGTATGGCTTCTCACCTGTGTGCATCCGCTTGTGGTGCTGTAGGTTCCCCTTCGGCTGAACTCCTCAGGGCAGACATCGCACTTGTATGGCTTCTCACCTGTGTGCGTCCACTTGTGGTGCTGTAGGTTCCCCTTCGGCTGAACTCCGCAGGGCAGACATCGCACTTGTATGGCTTCTCACCTGTGTGCGTCCACTTGTGGTGCTGTAGGTTCCCCTTCGGCTGAACTCCTCAGGGCAGACATCGCACTTGTATGGCTTTTCACCTGTGTGCGTCCACTTGTGGTGCTGTAGGTTCCCCTTCGGCTGAACTCCGCAGGGCAGACATCGCACTTGTATGGCTTCTCACCTGTGTGCGTCCACTTGTGGTGCTGTAGGTTCCCCTTCGGCTGAACTCCTCAGGGCAGACATCGCACTTGTATGGCTTCTCACCTGTGTGCGTCCACTTGTGGTGCTGTAGGTTCCCCTTCGGCTGAACTCCTCAGGGCAGACATCGCACTTGTATGGCTTCTCACCTGTGTGCGTCCACTTGTGGTGCTGTAGGTTCCCCTTCGGCTGAACTCCTCAGGGCAGACATCGCACTTGTATGGCTTCTCACCTGTGTGCATCCGCTTGTGGTGCTATAGGTTCCCCTTCGGCTGAACTCCTCAGGGCAGACATCGCACTTGTATGGCTTCTCACCTGTGTGCGTCCGCTTGTGGTGCTGTAGGTTCCCCTTCGGCTGAACTCCGCAGGGCAGACGTCGTACTTGTATGGCTTCTCACCTGTGTGCGTCCACTTGTGGCGCTGTAGGTTCCCCTTCTGGCTGAACTCCGCAGGGCAGACGTCGCACTTGTATGGCTTCTCGCCTGTGTGCGTCTGCTTGTGGTGCTGTATGTTTCTGGCTGAACTCCGCAGGGCAGACATCGCACTTGTATGGCCTCTCACCTGTGTGCGTCCGCTTGTGGTGCTGTAGGTTCCCCTTCTGGCTGAAATCCTCAGGGCAGATGTCGCACTTGTATGGCTTCTCACCTGTGTGCGTCTGCTTTTGGTGCTGTAGGTTCCCCTTGTGGCTGAACTCCGCAGGGCAGACGTCGCACTTGTATGGCTTCTCACCTGTGTGCGTCCGCTTGTGGTGCTGTAGGTTCCCCTTCTGGCTGAACTCCGCAGGGCAGACGTCGCACTTGTATGGCTTCTCACCTGTGTGCGTCTGCTTTTGGTGCTGTAGCTTCCTGTGTGCGTCCGCTTGTGGTGCTGTAGGTTCCCCTTCTGGCTGAACTCCGCAGGGCAGACGTCGCACTTGTATGGCTTCTCACCTGTGTGCGTCTGCTTTTGGTGCTGTAGGTTCCCCTTCTGCCTGAACTCCGCAGGGCAGACGTCGCACTTGTATGGCTTCTCATCTGTGTGCGTCCACTTGTGGCGCTGTAGGTTCCCTTTCTGGCTGAACTCCGCAGGGCAGACGACGCACTTGTATGGCTTCTCACCTGTGTGCGTCCGCTTGTGGTGCTGTAGGTTCCCCTTCTGGTTGAACTCCGCAGGGCAGACGGCGCACTTGTATGGCTTATCACCTGTGTGCGTCCGCTTGTGGTGCTGTAGGTTCCCCTTCTGGCTGAACTACGCAGGGCAGACGTCGCACTTGTATGGCTTCTCGCCTGTGTGCGTCCGCTTGTGGTGCTGTATGTTTCTGGCTGAACTCCGCAGGGCAGACATCGCACTTGTATGGCCTCTCACCTGTGTGCGTCCGCTTGTGGTGCTGTAGGTTCCCCTTCTGGCTGAAATCTTCAGGGCAGATGTCGCACTTGTATGGCTTCTCACCTGTGTGCGTCTGCTTTTGGTGCTGTAGGTTCCCCTTGTGGCTGAACTCCGCAGGGCAGACGTCGCACTTGTATGGCTTCTCACCTGTGTGCGTCCGCTTGTGGTGCTGTAGGTTCCCCTTCTGGCTGAACTCCGCAGGGCAGACGTCGCACTCGTATGGCTTCTCACCTGTGTGCGTCCGCTTGTGGTGCTGTAGGTTCCCCTTCTGGCTGAACTCCTCAGGGCAGACATCGCACTTGTATGGCTTCTCACCTTTGTGCGTCCGCTTGTGGTGCTGTAGGTTCCCCTTCGGCTGAACTCCGCAGGGCAGACGTCGCACTTGTATGGCTTCTCACCTGTGTGCGTCCGCTTGTGGTGCTGTAGGTTCCCCTTCTGGCTGAACTCCTCAGGGCAAACATCGCACTTGTATGGCTTCTCACCTGTGTGCGTCCGCTTGTGGTGCTGTAGGTTCCCCTTCGGCTGAACTCCGCAGGGCAGACATCGCACTTGTATGGCTTCTCACCTGTGTGCATCCGCTTGTGGTGCTGTAGGTTCCCCTTCGGCTGAACTCCTCAGGGCAGACATCGCACTTGTATGGCTTCTCACCTGTGTGCGTCCACTTGTGGTGCTGTAGGTTCCCCTTCGGC
This sequence comes from Ornithodoros turicata, assembly GCF_037126465.1. Taxonomy (NCBI): domain Eukaryota; kingdom Metazoa; phylum Arthropoda; class Arachnida; order Ixodida; family Argasidae; genus Ornithodoros; species Ornithodoros turicata. Next base: position 14,224 of record NW_026999478.1, on the reverse strand, counting down.
TGAACTCCGCAGGGCAGACATCGCACTTGTATGGCTTCTCACCTGTGTGCGTCCACTTGTGGTGCTGTAGGTTCCCCTTCGGCTGAACTCCTCAGGGCAGACATCGCACTTGTATGGCTTCTCACCTGTGTGCGTCCACTTGTGGTGCTGTAGGTTCCCCTTTGGCTGAACTCCTCAGGGCAGACATCGCACTTGTATGGCTTCTCACCTGTGTGCGTCCGCTTGTGGTGCTGTAGGTTCCCCTTCGGCTGAACTCCTCAGGGCAGACATCGCACTTGTATGGCTTCTCACCTGTGTGCATCCGCTTGTGGTGCTGTAGGTTCCCCTTCGGCTGAACTCCTCAGGGCAGACATCGCACTTGTATGGCTTCTCACCTGTGTGCGTCCGCTTGTGGTGCTGTAGGTTCCCCTTCGGCTGAACTCCTCAGGGCAGACATCGCACTTGTATGGCTTCTCACCTGTGTGCGTCCACTTGTGGTGCTGTAGGTTCCCCTTCGGCTGAACTCCGCAGGGCAGACATCGCACTTGTATGGCTTCTCACCTGTGTGCGTCCACTTGTGGTGCTGTAGGTTCCCCTTCGGCTGAACTCCTCAGGGCAGACATCGCACTTGTATGGCTTCTCACCTGTGTGCGTCCACTTGTGGTGCTGTAGGTTCCCCTTCGGCTGAACTCCTCAGGGCAGACATCGCACTTGTATGGCTTCTCACCTGTGTGCGTCCACTTGTGGTGCTGTAGGTTCCCCTTCGGCTGAACTCCTCAGGGCAGACATCGCACTTGTATGGCTTCTCACCTGTGTGCGTCCACTTGTGGTGCTGTAGGTTCCCCTTCGGCTGAACTCCTCAGGCCAGACATCGCACTTGTATGGCTTCTCACCTGTGTGCATCCGCTTGTGGTGCTGTAGGTTCCCCTTCGGCTGAACTCCTCAGGGCAGACATCGCACTTGTATGGCTTCTCACCTGTGTGCGTCCGCTTGTGGTGCTGTAGGTTCCCCTTCGGCTGAACTCCGCAGGGCAGACGTCGCACTTGTATGGCTTCTCGCCTGTGTGCGTCCGCTTGTGGTGCTGTATGTTTCTGGCTGAACTCCGCAGGGCAGACATCGCACTTGTATGGCCTCTCACCTGTGTGCGTCCGCTTGTGGTGCTGTAGGTTCCCCTTCTGGCTGAAATCCTCAGGGCAGATGTCGCACTTGTATGGCTTCTCACCTGTGTGCGTCTGCTTTTGGTGCTGTAGGTTCCCCTTGTGGCTGAACTCCGCAGGGCAGACGTCGCACTTGTATGGCTTCTCACCTGTGTGCGTCCGCTTGTGGTGCTGTAGGTTCCCCTTCTGGCTGAACTCCGCAGGGCAGACGTCGCACTTGTATGGCTTCTCACCTGTGTGCGTCCGCTTGTGGTGCTGTAGGTTCCCCTTCTGGCTGAACTCCGCAGGGCAGACGTCGCACTTGTATGGCTTCTCACCTGTGTGCGTCCGCTTTTGGTGCTGTAGGTTCCCCTTCTGGCTGAACTCCGCAGGGCAGACGTCGCACTTGTATGGCTTCTCACCTGTGTGCGTCAACTTGTGGCGCTGTAGGTTCCCCTTCTGGCTGAACTCCGCAGGGCAGACGTCGCACTTGTATGGCTTCTCACCTGTGTGCGTCCGCTTGTGGTGCTGTAGGTTCCCCTTCTGGCTGAACTCCGCAGGGCAGACGTCGTACTTGTATGGCTTCTCACCTGTGTGCGTCCGCTTTTGGTGCTGTAGGTTCCCCTTCTGGCTGAACTCCGCAGGGCAGACGTCGCACTTGTATGGCTTCTCGCCTGTGTGCGTCCGCTTGTGGTGCTGTAGGTTCCCCTTCTGGCTGAACTCCGCAGGGCAGACGTCGCACTTGTATGGCTTCTCGCCTGTGTGCGTCCGCTTGTGGTGCTGTAGGTTTCTGGCTGAACTCCGCAGGGCAGACATCGCACTTGTATGGCTTCTGATCTGTGTGAGTCCTCTTGTGACGATCCAGGTCCGTGCTGTGGAAAAACTCTGCGGGACAGATATCCCACTTGTATAATTTGGCCCATACTTGTATCGTAGAAACAGAAACGGAACACAAAGTGAGAATTTTATGAAAGCTTATATTTCTTTCAGTAAACAGACCTTGATCATGCATAATCAGCTGTTCATACGGTTCTGGACGAAAGTTTAAGAAACATGCCCTCGTGCAATCCTCCCTCAGAGTGACATGCCAGTAGCCAATGGGACTATAGAGAGTTGCAGCCATGTGCCTGGGTAACCCAGTCACCTAGGCTAGTTGCAAGTCTCCATGGTCTTATTCGCTACTAGGGAATCAGTCTGGAGAATGAATGCACCGAAGCATGTTTAGTAAAGTTTGTCTAGCACTGTACTTTTCAATACAGTAGCACCAGAAGATGTGTAGCGTGTTTGTTAGGGCTAAATATTGTGGGAGCACATGAAGGGAGACATACTGTGCAGCATGGATTATTTTGCACTTGATTCCTCTGGTTGCATATGCTGTTCCCTATCTTCTCACTCACAAACATCATTATGTGCAGTTGTTTATGCGGGCCCATGCTCAGGTTGTTTCAAAAACAGAGGTCATATGTTCAAAACTTGCATTCAAGGTACAGATGTAAGCTGGGACCTGTTTTTAGGATGCTTTGTGGTACGCAAAAAATCTATGTGGCCAACACAACCTACACACAGGAAGCCTGCATATTTGACTACTAAGAGTCAGCCAATCAGAATAGTGTCTCTGACAGCGGTGCCAATCAGGAATAATTACACTGTTTAGAACAGCACATGTAAACTGGTTCAAACCAATTAATGTCGGTTCAAACCATTATTTTGGTTGCACTGAACCCAAGCCGAACCAATAACCATCAACCGGAACTTGAACCGAACCCCCTAAAATAACGGTTCCGAGCCCTGATTGGAAGTGTACAAATCACGAGAAACAAAACATAAGAGTTCTTTTAGGTGCTTGCAGACTTAGCGACGCAACAGTTCCAGTGTGGCAAGGAAGAGATGCACTTCACATGCAACCAAAGCAAGAGACACATCAGCTATCACGCAAGCTACTTTCTCCAGAGGTCACATCACAGCACCACAAGTTTGTCGCACATTCTCTATAACACTAATGCTACCCGACACACCAAACACCACAACTGGTTTTAATTTCTATTGGCACACAGAATTGTCTCACTGTGATTGTTCTATAGACACCTGACACTGGGTTTCCTGATATTTCACATGCATCACCACCCAATCCAACTCTTTCTCAACCTCAGTCTGTTCATGTGAGTGAGTTTCACATCATCGGACAGAAATAAAATGATGTAGGATACAAACTGCGTCTGTACAGCCTTCCCCCTATGCGTATGACCACATGCTTCTTCAGGCCTCCACGTTCAGGACAACAGAATTGATGCTTGGATTGCCTCTTTCTTGTGTACATAGTCTCCACACTTGTACTGTTGCTATCCCAGGCACCTCGTGGCTACTTGTGAAACTACGGAGTTATGCACTGGCTAAAGTAGCTCCTGCTCTGTTAGCAGCTTGTTCTGTGGCTTGTGTGTGTGTGTGTGTACAGTGGCTGAACTCTGCAGGACAGAGGTTGCAATTGTATGGCTTCACGCCCATAAAGGCCCCCACACAAAGGGGCAGATTTGTGATTTGCCTGAGTTTGCGGAACATAGAATGCTCCTGTATGGCTTGTCACTCGACGCTGTGGCTGATTTTTGCAGGATGAGGTCGTGCTTCTATGGCTGCTCACCCATGTGTGTCCGCTTGTGATGCTTAAGGTACCTGGTCTGGCTGAACTCTGTAGGGTAGACATCGCACTTGTACAGCTTCTCACCCTGTGTGTGTCTGCTTGTGCTGCTGTAGGTTCCCCTTCTGGCTGAACTCCGCAGGGCAGATGTCGCACTTGTATGGCTTATCACCTGTGTGCGTCCGCTTGTGGTGCTGTAGGTTCCCCTTCTGGCTGAACTACGCAGGGCAGACGTCGCACTTGTATGGCCTCTCGCCTGTGTGCGTCCGCTTGTGGTGCTGTAGGTTCCCCTTCTGGCTGAAATCTTCAGGGCAGATGTCGCACTTGTATGGCTTCTCACCTGTGTGCGTCTGCTTTTGGTGCTGTAGGTTCCCCTTGTGGCTGAACTCCGCAGGGCAGACGTCGCACTTGTATGGCTTCTCACCTGTGTGCGTCCGCTTGTGGTGCTGTAGGTTCCCCTTCTGGCTGAACTCCGCAGGGCAGACGTCGCACTCGTATGGCTTCTCACCTGTGTGCGTCCGCTTGTGGTGCTGTAGGTTCCCCTTCTGGCTGAACTCCTCAGGGCAGACATCGCACTTGTATGGCTTCTCACCTTTGTGCGTCCGCTTGTGGTGCTGTAGGTTCCCCTTCGGCTGAACTCCGCAGGGCAGACGTCGCACTTGTATGGCTTCTCACCTGTGTGCGTCCGCTTGTGGTGCTGTAGGTTCCCCTTCTGGCTGAACTCCTCAGGGCAAACATCGCACTTGTATGGCTTCTCACCTGTGTGCGTCCGCTTGTGGTGCTGTAGGTTCCCCTTCGGCTGAACTCCGCAGGGCAGACATCGCACTTGTATGGCTTCTCACCTGTGTGCATCCGCTTGTGGTGCTGTAGGTTCCCCTTCGGCTGAACTCCTCAGGGCAGACATCGCACTTGTATGGCTTCTCACCTGTGTGCGTCCACTTGTGGTGCTGTAGGTTCCCCTTCGGCTGAACTCCGCAGGGCAGACATCGCACTTGTATGGCTTCTCACCTGTGTGCGTCCACTTGTGGTGCTGTAGGTTCCCCTTCGGCTGAACTCCGCAGGGCAGACATCGCACTTGTATGGCTTCTCACCTGTGTGCGTCCACTTGTGGTGCTGTAGGTTCCCCTTCGGCTGAACTCCTCAGGGCAGACATCGCACTTGTATGGCTTCTCACCTGTGTGCGTCCACTTGTGGTGCTGTAGGTTCCCCTTCGGCTGAACTCCTCAGGGCAGACATCGCACTTGTATGGCTTCTCACCTGTGTGCGTCCACTTGTGGTGCTGTAGGTTCCCCTTCGGCTGAACTCCTCAGGGCAGACATCGCACTTGTATGGCTTCTCACCTGTGTGCATCCGCTTGTGGTGCTGTAGGTTCCCCTTCGGCTGAACTCCTCAGGGCAGACATCGCACTTGTATGGCTTCTCACCTGTGTGCGTCCGCTTGTGGTGCTGTAGGTTCCCCTTCGGCTGAACTCCGCAGGGCAGACGTCGCACTTGTATGGCTTCTCGCCTGTGTGCGTCCGCTTGTGGTGCTGTATGTTTCTGGCTGAACTCCGCAGGGCAGACATCGCACTTGTATGGCCTCTCACCTGTGTGCGTCCGCTTGTGGTGCTGTAGGTTCCCCTTCTGGCTGAAATCCTCAGGGCAGATGTCGCACTTGTATGGCTTCTCACCTGTGTGCGTCTGCTTTTGGTGCTGTAGGTTCCCCTTGTGGCTGAACTCCGCAGGGCAGACGTCGCACTTGTATGGCTTCTCACCTGTGTGCGTCCGCTTGTGGTGCTGTAGGTTCCCCTTCTGGCTGAACTCCGCAGGGCAGACGTCGCACTTGTATGGCTTCTCACCTGTGTGCGTCCGCTTGTGGTGCTGTAGGTTCCCCTTCTGGCTGAAATCCGCAGGGCAGACGTCGCACTTGTATGGCTTCTCACCTGTGTGCGTCCGCTTTTGGTGCTGTAGGTTCCCCTTCTGGCTGAACTCCGCAGGGCAGACGTCGCACTTGTATGGCTTCTCACCTGTGTGCGTCAACTTGTGGCGCTGTAGGTTCCCCTTCTGGCTGAACTCCGCAGGGCAGACGTCGCACTTGTATGGCTTCTCACCTGTGTGCGTCCGCTTGTGGTGCTGTAGGTTCCCCTTCTGGCTGAACTCCGCAGGGCAGACGTCGCACTTGTATGGCTTCTCACCTGTGTGCGTCCGCTTTTGGTGCTGTAGGTTCCCCTTCTGGCTGAACTCCGCAGGGCAGACGTCGCACTTGTATGGCTTCTCGCCTGTGTGCGTCCGCTTGTGGTGCTGTAGGTTCCCCTTCTGGCTGAACTCCGCAGGGCAGACGTCGCACTTGTATGGCTTCTCGCCTGTGTGCGTCCGCTTGTGGTGCTGTAGGTTTCTGGCTGAACTCCGCAGGGCAGACATCGCACTTGTATGGCTTCTGATCTGTGTGAGTCCTCTTGTGACGATCCAGGTCCGTGCTGTGGAAAAACTCTGCGGGACAGATATCCCACTTGTATAATTTGGCCCATACTTGTATCGTAGAAACAGAAACGGAACACAAAGTGAGAATTTTATGAAAGCTTATATTTCTTTCAGTAAACAGACCTTGATCATGCATAATCAGCTGTTCATACGGTTCTGGACGAAAGTTTAAGAAACATGCCCTCGTGCAATCCTCCCTCAGAGTGACATGCCAGTAGCCAATGGGACTATAGAGAGTTGCAGCCATGTGCCTGGGTAACCCAGTCACCTAGGCTAGTTGCAAGTCTCCATGGTCTTATTCGCTACTAGGGAATCAGTCTGGAGAATGAATGCACCGAAGCATGTTTAGTAAAGTTTGTCTAGCACTGTACTTTTCAATACAGTAGCACCAGAAGATGTGTAGCGTGTTTGTTAGGGCTAAATATTGTGGGAGCACATGAAGGGAGACATACTGTGCAGCATGGATTATTTTGCACTTGATTCCTCTGGTTGCATATGCTGTTCCCTATCTTCTCACTCACAAACATCATTATGTGCAGTTGTTTATGCGGGCCCATGCTCAGGTTGTTTCAAAAACAGAGGTCATATGTTCAAAACTTGCATTCAAGGTACAGATGTAAGCTGGGACCTGTTTTTAGGATGCTTTGTGGTACGCAAAAAATCTATGTGGCCAACACAACCTACACACAGGAAGCCTGCATATTTGACTACTAAGAGTCAGCCAATCAGAATAGTGTCTCTGACAGCGGTGCCAATCAGGAATAATTACACTGTTTAGAACAGCACATGTAAACTGGTTCAAACCAATTAATGTCGGTTCAAACCATTATTTTGGTTGCACTGAACCCAAGCCGAACCAATAACCATCAACCGGAACTTGAACCGAACCCCCTAAAATAACGGTTCCGAGCCCTGATTGGAAGTGTACAAATCACGAGAAACAAAACATAAGAGTTCTTTTAGGTGCTTGCAGACTTAGCGACGCAACAGTTCCAGTGTGGCAAGGAAGAGATGCACTTCACATGCAACCAAAGCAAGAGACACATCAGCTATCACGCAAGCTACTTTCTCCAGAGGTCACATCACAGCACCACAAGTTTGTCGCACATTCTCTATAACACTAATGCTACCCGACACACCAAACACCACAACTGGTTTTAATTTCTATTGGCACACAGAATTGTCTCACTGTGATTGTTCTATAGACACCTGACACTGGGTTTCCTGATATTTCACATGCATCACCACCCAATCCAACTCTTTCTCAACCTCAGTCTGTTCATGTGAGTGAGTTTCACATCATCGGACAGAAATAAAATGATGTAGGATACAAACTGCGTCTGTACAGCCTTCCCCCTATGCGTATGACCACATGCTTCTTCAGGCCTCCACGTTCAGGACAACAGAATTGATGCTTGGATTGCCTCTTTCTTGTGTACATAGTCTCCACACTTGTACTGTTGCTATCCCAGGCACCTCGTGGCTACTTGTGAAACTACGGAGTTATGCACTGGCTAAAGTAGCTCCTGCTCTGTTAGCAGCTTGTTCTGTGGCTTGTGTGTGTGTGTGTGTACAGTGGCTGAACTCTGCAGGACAGAGGTTGCAATTGTATGGCTTCACGCCCATAAAGGCCCCCACACAAAGGGGCAGATTTGTGATTTGCCTGAGTTTGCGGAACATAGAATGCTCCTGTATGGCTTGTCACTCGACGCTGTGGCTGATTTTTGCAGGATGAGGTCGTGCTTCTATGGCTGCTCACCCATGTGTGTCCGCTTGTGATGCTTAAGGTACCTGGTCTGGCTGAACTCTGTAGGGCAGACATCGCACTTGTACAGCTTCTCACCCGTGTGTGTCTGCTTGTGCTGCTGTAGGTTCCCCTTCTGGCTGAACTCCGCAGGGCAGATGTCGCACTTGTATGGCTTCTCACCTGTGTGCGTCCGCTTGTGGTGCTGTAGGTTCCCCTTCTGTCTGAACTCCGCAGGGCAGACATCGCACTTGTATGGCCTCTCACCTGTGTGCGTCCGCTTGTGTTCCCGTAGATCCCAGAGCCGGTAGAACTCTGCAGGGCAGACATCACACTTGTGTGGCTTCTCGCCCGCGTGCCTCCGCTTGTGATCCCGCAGACTCGAGACCTGGCAGAACTCTGCAGGACAGACATCACACTTGTGTGGCTTCTCGCCAGTGTCTCCCCGCTTGTGAGCTCGTAGATCCGAGATTCGGCAGAACTCTACAGGGCAGACATCACACTTGTGTGGCTTCTCACCCGTGTGCCTCCGCATGTGGTCCCGCAGACTCGAGATCCGGCAGAACTCTGCACTGCAGGCATCACACTTGTGTAGCTTCTCGCCCGTGTGCCTCCGCTGGTGATCCCGTAGATCCGAGATCCGGCAGAACTCTGCAGGACAGACATCACACTTGTGTGGCTTCTCGCCCGTGTGCCTCCACTTGTGATCCCGTAGATCCGAGGCCCGGCAGAACTCTGCAGGACAGACATCACACTTGTGTGGCTTCTCGCCAGTGTGCCTCCGCTTGTGAACCCGTAGATCCGAGATCCGGCAGAACTCTGCAGGGCAGACATCACACTTGTGTGGCTTCTCGCCCGTGTGCCTCCGCTTGTGAACCCGTAGATCGGAGACCCGGCAGAACTCTGCAGGGCAGACATCACACTTGTGTAGCTTCTGGCTTGTGCGGGCCCGCTTGTGATGCTGCAGGTCCGTGCTCTGGAAGAACTCTGCAGGAGAGATATCCCACTTGTATGGTAGAAGCACAAACGAAATAAACAGACCTTGACCACTCATAATCATTCTCTCATATATAAACATTGTTATGTGCAGTTGTTTATGCAGCCAAAGTCTGCAATAGTTGCAGTAATGTGGAATTGCATAAAGGATCTCCAGAGGTCTGTTTTGCCTAGTTTGATTATCTTCCATACAGAGGCGGATCCAGGGAAGATCCTGGGGCGGGGGGGGGGGGGGGCGCCCACTGAAAAAAAGAGAGAAGACGGGGGGGTCGCTATGTAGCATGAAAATTCGCCGTGCGGCAGGATAATCTTCCGGAATGGGGGTAGAGGTATGTCTCGAGGGGGGGGGCGGCCCCCCCCCCCCCTGGATCCGCCCCTGCTTCCATACAAGCTGGAAAGCTGACATGTAACGAACAGAAAACTGAAAAGCGTATCCATTGCATGTCACTTTTTGTCCATATCATGCTATTGAGTTTGGTGTTGACTAAATGTCCCTGACCATTTTGTATTTACCTTCTGATGTTAAGTCACAGTTGTGTCTCATTTGGTCCTGCCCAGTCAAGATTTCAATATTGTAAGGCTCTGTTTTCACTTCTACGATTGGATGTTCCTTTGAAGATTCCTCTCGAGTTTCATCTTTAACGTCACATGTCCCAGCTGTTACTCATGAAGTAAAACAAAAAAGGAAAGAAGTAAGGCACATTGTAAGGCTTCGGGTCACACGACGACCACCTCTGTACTTTTTCTGGACCTACTTTAACTATATATTGCACCTAGAGGTGTGCACTGTCGCCAGTAACGAACAGTCGGGGCTACACCACAGCCAATGGTGCACGAATGGAAGCGTGGGAAAGGGTTGTTGGGGGAAAGGATTTTGGTTTCGGAAGGGTGAAGGGGCGTACGCCCTATACAGCACCTATAGGGGGCGCCACAAGCGAATCCCCTAGTGGGAGGAGCAGGCACTTTTCCCGGGGCTCGTAGCACACTCTGCGGTGTTGCCTGTATGCGGCCTGCTGCATCACATCTACCGTAAGCACCTCAATATTTGGAACACGAAAGCACCGTAAAGCAGTACAGTAATTTCACGCGTATTAGCCACGACTTATGCACAATTCTTTTTCTCAGGGGCGCTCCACAGCTTATCCATCGGTGTGGCTTATTTGATGACTATTTCTTCCATATGCCATTTCTAACGAAAGGGCAGTGTCTCTGGAACAGCACTGCCCTGCCGATGCACGAACAGTGCGTAACAGGGATGGGTCCACATTCGAATAGATTGGTCTTCCTGGTGCATTCCCCCAAGCAGCTCTAACGAAAGTGGTGACAGTGATTCACGTTTTCTGGAAGACCACTGACCCATCAATCCATGAGAAAGCGCCCACCAAGAACAAAAAATGATCTTGGTAGAACTCTGGAGCTGACCCTGGAGTATGGACCACAGGGTTTATGACCTTCTCTATGGTCTCCTTTGTCGCACAAATCAGTTGCCTCGTATTGCCCGTGGCTTATCTGCCAGAAAATTTTCAAAACGTTCCTAAAAACGTGTCCTGCAGCTTCTCTGCAGTGCAGCGTATACTCGTGAAACTACGGTAAGCTATGGGCTGTACGTGAAGGAGTGTGCCATCATCCACTTTGAGAACGACTATGACAGTAGAGTGCAGAGATACGGTACGTGTGTAGTATTAGTGCACCAGTCATGGCTGTTTTGCATGCCTGATGGTGAAAGACAATGACGTATGATGTCTACATGTACAGATGGCGGGTCCGTGCTCACTTGCAAAAATTGACATAGTGAAGCGCAATAGAAGGACATTATATATTCCTTATATCGCTTTCGACCAGGCAAAAATGCAAGTCTAAAACTTCACAATGCGTTCAATGGCATTTGTCCTTACTAGATTTATGCCACCTCCTGATGCGAATCTCGTGTAACGTAAGTTTTATTACGTATTTTTTCGCGAACCGAATTCGGAAATTTGCCAAGTAAAGGTCACTTTTTTAGCCCTTCAATGCAAACAGCGTGCCCAATTTACTGAAATTCATGGTAATTCACAGGGATATTGAGGAGCTATCGCTATATTGAGGAGAAAAAATAGCCAAGCATAATACTTTTCGTGGCATCAAGAGCGTAATGCTCGAAGAGTTTTTGAGCGAGATCGTTGTCAGTGCGATGAAAAGAGGTCGCAAGCCCAGCCTACAGAGTGATAGTAAAGAGAGTAACAGTTCCTCAAATTGGGAGAGGGAAGACAGCAGATCCCAGCAGAAGCCAGATGAGATGAGCCATATCTGTGTTGTCTCTTTCTACTATCCCTCTGTGGGCTGAGTTTGCAATCTCCTTTTGTTTGACTGACGATAATTGCGATCAAAGAGTTGCTGAGCGATATGCTCTTGGTACCCCGAAAAGCACGATGTTCGGCTTTTTTTTTCTCGATGGGATAGCTCCTCGATATCCCTCTCAATTATCGTGAATTCGAGGGAATTGGGCACACTGTTCACATTGGCGGGATCAAAAAAGTTACCGTTACTTAGTAAATGTCCAGGTTCAGTTCCCAAAAATTTACATAACACATCTTACGTTACTTGACATCCACACCAGGAGGTGGCAAAAAACCTGGCGAGCACAAATGCCTTTGGCCACATGATCCTAGGTGGCGCAATTTTTTTTATTATGATTCAAGGACACGTTTTCTAGGACACTCCGTATGAGCATGGGCTCAAGAAATGCTCTTTTTATGTGTATTCGACAAAACAGCAAGTCGGTATTCAAGGCTTGCGAGATGGCAGCTCTCTTTGTGAAGCTGTTCCCAGACTCGAAGAGTTTTATTTTACGTGCTTTGTGCACATCCTTAGCGAAGCTGCTATGCAACTAAGACTACCGCTGTGTTGTTAAAAGTGCTCGTTGTATTTCATATACACGGCGCAATTTTGCTTTGTGATAAAATGCAGCCTTCTGAAGACCTTGGAAACTGCTGCAATTGTTTCGTAATTAATAATGTTTTGGGAAATAGAAAATGTGATGCAAGGTTTCTAACTTTATTCTAGAGTGTACCATGACTGCGTGGGACTCACAGGGTTGCAAAAAAAAAATTGGGATGAAAAATTCAAATAAACTCGATTGATTTGATTCAATCAACTCCTTTAAGTCTCCCTCCTAACTGACGATTTACCTCATAACCGTGAAGTACAATGATGTAGTAATAATTTGTAGTATATTGTACACAGCCTCGAATTTACACCCCATGACATGTAAGTTTCCTCGATGATGTATACTGCAGTGAGTTAGACAACGGGGCTTGGCCGATGATGAGGGCGGACCCATGAAGAACCCGCAACAAGGGAACAATCCGATCTTCCATGAACACTAGAACCCCTTTGTGCCGAGCACCATGCCGAGCACAGAATATGGGCCGCAGGGTTTATCGCCTTCCCTACGGTCTCCTTTGTTGCACAAATCAGTCGCGTCGTATTTCCCGTGGCTTATCTGCTGGCAAAATTTTCAAAATGTTCCTAAAAATAGGCCCTGCGGCTTATCTGAAGTGTGGCTTATACGCGTGAAATTACGGTACATCTATAGAATATTACCGTGTCATGTTCCCCAAGAGCATTCTATAAACAGGGTCTTACTTTTTCGAGTTAGACCCGATTAGCCCCAATGATCCCCTTGCGAGAATCACTTTATGGCTGGTTCCCGTTGAACCAGATTTCTCCCTGCCCTGAATTCCAATCACGTGTGAGATTGGCAAAAAACAATGCGCGTTGTGAAGTGGCCTGGCGTCCTTGTCCCAAGGACAGGACGATAATTGTTGTCAGTAGAAAATTTATGAGAACTATAGTGGGCTGCAGTTGAGTGAATCGCTATTGAAAAATGCAGCGTCATGCCGTGCACATTCAGAACACTACGATCGGACCCATTCCAAACGCGCACAGTCACGATAGGATGCGTGCTCTTCTCCTGCTGTCTCATTGGATGTCGCCCTTTGCATCCTTTCTGGGATCCCATTCGTTGTTGCCAGATGGCTCTGTCTTCAGTGTGTTTTTCTTCCAAGTGGTAACGTTGCGCAAATTAATTTGGTGAATTGTAAGGCTAGATTCCTATTGCAAACAGTGGTAACCCCCAAGGTTTTGCAACTAATGCAATTTCACGCGTATAAGCCGCAGGACGCGTCTTGGAAAGTTTTGAAAATTTTCTGGCAGGTAAGCCACACTCCCAGATAAGCCGCAGGATGCGTCTTTAGGAATGTTTTGAAAATTTTCTGGCAGATAAGCCGCACTGCAGATAATCGGCAGGACGCGTCTTGGAACTTTTCGAAAATTTTCTGCAGATAAGCCACGGGTGTTACGAGACGACTGAATTGTGCAACGAAGGAGGCCATAGAGAAGGCCATAAACCCTTTGGTCCATACTCTGGGGTCATCATGGTGTACAACAAAGGAGGTCAGCTCTAGAGTTCTACCAAGATCGGATTGTGCAATTTTTTGGCATTTTTCATGGATTGATGGGTCAGTGGTCTTCCAGAAGACGTGAATCACTGTGACCACTTTCATTAAAGAAGCTTTGGGGAATGCACCAGGAAGACAAACCTACTCGAATGCGGACCCGTTCGTGTTACGCACTGTTCCTGCGTCGGCTGGGCAGTGCTGTTCCAGAGACACTGTTGTTCATTAAAACCAGCGTATGGTACAGGTACCAGAAAAAAAAAGTCATCAGATAAGCCGCACTGCTGGATAAGCCACAGAGGGCAAGTGGGAAAAAAAAAATCGTGAAATTCAGGCATAGTTCAAAACCACGGATAGCTCAGCATAAGTGGAATTTGCACAACCAGCCCCATGACAATAAGAAAAAGATGCAAAATGGAGGGTTCTCAAGGACTGTGGAAAATCCCAGGGACTTCCAAAACGTTGAAAATTGCATTTTGAAATTCTAGGGTATTCATGTGTTTCAAGGACCAGTGGGAACAATGATAATGGACATTTTTTTCCCACCCAAATCTGCTTTGGGCACTTAACCCGAAAAAGGTCAGACACTATCTATCAAACATTCCCCACTTGAGTGCATAGTTTACGAGGATTTTACCGTAAGCATCACCTCCTGAAGGATGTTCGCTGCAGTGCTGTTGATGTACCTGGCCCTGTTGTGGCAGGCATGCAACATCAGGTGGTTCTGATTTCACTCTCATGGGCTGATTGCGGGTCTCCAGAGAGAACTGCATTTTCTTGGAGTTGTGATTCCAAAGGGCCTGGCACGTGATGACTCGAAGTCACAAGAATCTCTCGCCTCT